>NW_020706771.1:0-7963 GCF_002925995.2 Terrapene triunguis
AGCTAAACCACTAAGAGCATGAGAAATTTGTGCTGCAGACTTCATGGTTTCTCTGCACAAGAGAATAACTGGGTGAAGGTTCAGGATGGTTCTTGCAAACATTGCTTATGGTAGTTGTAATGTCATTCACCCTGGTAGAGAAACCAGGAAGCCCGCTGAGCAAACCTCTCAGAATGTAAAGTGGTAAGAATTGTTTAAAATTCTGTTGGCTGAGAGCGTGGGGTCTGATCCTACTGCCATTGGAATCTGTGTTAAAACTCCCATTCACTTCAGTGGAGCAGGATCAGACCCCTCACCGAGAAATCTGATAAGGGACAGACAATCTTGTGGCTAAGGCACTGGATGCAGGTTCAAAGAGCAGCGTTCCATTTGTGGTTCTACTATAGCTATGTTAGGCACATCATTAATGTCTCTGACTTGGTTCCCCATCTAAAATGGGGATGATGATGCTTCCTTTTCTCCCACCCTCTGTCTGTCTTGTCTATTTAGACTGTGAGCTCTTTGGTACAGCGACAAGTACAATGGATCCCCCATCTTTGGGGGGTTTACAAGCTACTGTAAAACAAATAGTAAATAACTACATCAGTTTTACACTAGTCAGATTCATCCTAAATATTCTATTTATTAGTGGTATGTTTTTTACTAGTCTCCAGGTTGACTTCAATAGGAATTTGACCTGGGTAAGGACTGAAAGATTTACCACATTTTAAAGAAGTCTTTAGAAAAAATTTTCTATTTGTGTCATTTAAAGCCTACTAAGGCTGGAGAAATCATTTGATCTTCAGCTGAAAACAAGCATAAGGAATAGATACAGGTGATAATTTTATGTTCAGTAATTGCTACTTTATTCAAAATACTGATTATACAACAAGCTGACATTGGGGTGGGGAATTATTCCACTGTTTCTACTTCGTACATGGAGCCATTATATAAGAGAGCCTAACTTACAGCAGCAAAATATTTCTTTTTATATTTTAAAACCTATAGACTGATTTTAATTTAATTAACCAAACTTTTTATTAAAACATTGACAGAATTGCTCATTAGCATTTGAAACAAATTGTTCTCAAACGGCAAACTCAAAATATGGGTCATATTTCCTGTGTATTAAACAAGTATTTCACTTGCATTTAAAGTTAATTATTGTAATTGAAAAGCAATAGATTATTGAGCTTCAGTACATTTCTGAGACATGGCAACTGTTGTTGCTATGTAATTAACTTGAAATTACCTAAACTACAATGGTATAATTACTAGACATGATAGTGGGGTAATGTTCTGCTTTCACCTACAACAAGACCACTGGAATTCCATTTGTTTGGCTTGAGTACTCTAGAGCCTCGAAGGCTTATTTGCATGGATTGTGATGTAGCTCGCTGGAAAGGGCTTCAAAGTGTACCATTGCATAACGAGTTTGACACTCATAGTCCTCAATATTGGCTTCTACTTTCCAGATATTTAGTGGAACATTTTGTTGGCATGTTAAGTAATATCAGAAGGATGCCCAGTTTAAATAAAGCTGATAGGATGAATAAAGAGGTTAAGAAAATACAAATAAAATGTTAATGTGGAAATTCTGTCTTGGTTTATATTCCCTCCATCCCCACTGAACTACCCCAGGCAAGTCTAACCTAAAAGCCAGCATTGACACAGCTGATAACTGGCAATGCTTGATGGTCTTGGCAGTACCAAAGATGAGTTGTGGGAACCTCTCCAGTTGCTGTCTGCATGGGTTTCATTGAACTTTTCCATCAGCAAGTGCAAATCTTGCCTGCCTGAATAGAGCTGCGCAAAGTGTGTGATATGGGGTTGGTTTTGTTTTGGAAAATAGTTTAATTAGCTAAAAATGTAGCTGTGGTTAGGAGGGGAAATGGGGGAGGGGACTTCCCCAAAAGTCAAGGTTTCATTTTGATATTTTCTAAAGGAAAACATTTAATTTTTATTTTGGAACTGTTTTAGTTTCAAAATTTAGATTTAATTTAAAAAATGAAGCATTTGGGGTAAAATTTGGGATTTGACTGAAATTAAACATTTTTCTGTTTGCAAGAGGGGGAAAAAATTGTTGGTTTAGGCTAACTTGAATTTATTTATTTATTTATTTGGGTTCAGCCACAGACCTGAAAAATCAACTCTTCATCTAACTCTATGCAATCCGGTGGGATTAAGCTCTGGGGTTTATTTTGACTTTCCAGATTTGTAGAAAAGCTGACTCTCGAGCTAAACTGAGGTTGAAGTTGAAATTGCCTTTGCCTGGCTGCTTCTGCCAAACTTCATGAGCCATAGAGGATAAAGCATGTGACCAGCTGTCATGAAACAAGTTGAAACCTCACAACCCAGTCTAGAACAATCCATGTCTATCCAAAGACAGTAAAATATTCCATTTCCACGTTTCAACTTCCATGAAAACACATCAGTTTTTGCAAACAAAATAAATTTAACAGAAGAGATGTGCATTTCTTTACAAGTATGTGTAACGTGAATGCTGTATGGGGTACTGCATTAAGCATGGGACAGGGATCCAGAAAGACACTCTTGTGAAGTATTTAAATATCCTCGTCATCAGGATTATAATCAGGCCGTCTGATTTTCAAGCCCAAAACTAATCCAAGTGACTACCGTACCACAAAGTCTTTAATCCTCCTGGCTTTTCCTTTCCTAACTTGATCATGTACGTACCCAACAGAGCAGAAACTAGTAAACATCATGAGTGAAATTCTGACCCCATGAACATATGGCAAAACTCTCGTTGACTTCAGTGAAGCCTAGATTTCACCCCCATGTATTTTGCTCCTCTAACTGAACAAATAGTTTCTCTAGAAATGGTTAGATCTAAAAACATGTCTGGCTTTGGGTTTCCCTCAGCAGCCTTTCGTGGTGGTTTCCTTCTTTTCCTTTATGTAAATTAATCTAGTGCTCATGAAAATGAGGGACAGACCATTTTCACTTGCGCCAGCCATAGTCAATGTGCATGTTTAAACAGAACCTTTGTCACAATTCAGGTCAGCTGCACCTGTATTTCCTCTTCTACGTTCCCAGCTCCTCAGTCACCCCTTCTCTTGAGTGGAGGCCTCTCTCTCTCTCTCTCTCTCTCTCTCTCCTCTCTAACTTGGGATTTTTCCAGGCTGTACAATTCCCTGTCTACACTGTGATACTTCCAACAAGACAGGCTGCCTAAAGAGGCCAGCATCTGTGCTTGGCTTACTCTTTGCAGCCAGTTATGTTGTGTTTAGCCTTCAGTTAGGAGTTACCACACAGCTCTTTCTGAGCAAACACATGTATTCTTAAGGTGAAAGCATTAGAGAAAACATGACAAACAAAAGAACCTACACATGTCCAAAAAGCTTACCAGAGTTCACCTCTAACTTCAACAAGGGCTTTGGTAGGAAACAGTTCTTCAAACCCCACGTGGGGTTTTCTGTGGTTACCAGTTCGTTACAGCCTTCACTGAGAAGAAGCAACCCAGGAAAAGTCTTTCCTTTATGCAGTGTGGACCTTTGCCTGTTCCCAGAGCCACAAAATCAATCAGTACACACTGGTCTCCTCCTCAAGGCACAGCTTCAAAGGCTGGGATTTTGCATAACTAGAACTGGCATTAACCTCCCCTCCCAGAGAGATCCCAGGGAAACCACTTGATGCTGTTTGTCCAAAAGTGCGTCTTTGTCTGGCCTAATCAATATAGTCCTTTGAAATTCATAGCACTTCCCAGGGTTCATGATAATACATAATGTTTGCATTTAATACAATGGACTCTAAAGATACTAAAAGTTAATTATATAAGGTTTGGTTTGGGGTTTCTTTCTCCCCCCAAGGATATTGTAGGAAATTGCCATATCCTTTTCCAAATAGAGATTCCTAATTGCATTAAATTAGTTGGTGGTTTCCTCATGTGGCTCAAATTGGACCTAAAAACTCATGTTAGTCAAGATGTGAATCCCATTGTTCCCAAACAGCAATTAAGTGCCTTAATTCACTGCACTACCACCTCATCCCTCCTTAGCTTTCTTGTCTCTGGAGCCCAAGCAATGGCCTAAAAGAAATGATCTTTCAAAGAATGAATAGCCTTTCATGATCTGTGGTCTGGATGGAGTTCTTATCCTTAATGAGGACATGATTCAATAATGTCAAAGAAAAGGAGAGGATACAGCTGAAATGAATTAGGTGTGTAGGGGCAAGGAGGAGATATGAAGGAAGATGGTTATTATTGTGAGTGTTTAGGACTATTGCCAACCAAGCATTTGAAAATTATGAGAATTTCAAAAATATATTTTGGGCTGTTCTTATTTGCCTTCTGTTTTTAGCTTTTGGGGGTTTATATTTTCCAGCTTTTCTCTGCAAAACTAAGGCCTTAAACTTAATTTTTTTAAATGAAAGATGAGATCCATATGGAATCACATGATGCCACCAGCTGGGCTTCATGGAAAAAACATACTGCATGTCTTGCAATAATATCACTAGAGTTGGCAACAGTGAAAAATGTTCAGACTGCAAAGAAACTTATTCTCCACTCCATTATACAGTGTTCTATATCCACTGATGGCAAAAGATTCAATGATGTAAAACTGGTGTAACCGAGTGGGAAAAATTAGACCCTAGGGCCTAATGAGTACTTCCATTGACTTCAATGAGACTACTCGCTTGCTGAGTTAGGCACCTTGCTGAATCAGGGCCTACATTTGCAGTCTGTATGTCCGTGTAATGTCCCTATGTACTCACAAGAAGGTACTTTTGCTTTGACAGACTGGGCCAAGTTCAGACCTACTGTAAGTTAGATGCAACTCCCTTGGAAGTCTCTGGGCCATATTCAATGGTGAAACAGCTGTGCAAGTTGCATTTTGAGGGGGGTCAACAAGTGTGTGTAAATGGTAAAGCACTGTAACTTGTGCTGATTTGGTACTGAACAAGCATGAAATGTGAGCGTAACTTGCATGCCCAGGAGACAGAAGGGGACAACATGTCTGGAAAAATGATTAACAGGAGGGTTTAAAATAAAGCAGCTTCCTCAAGTTAAATCCTCTTGTGAATTGCTTTTCCTGCTGTTTTCCCCTATTCCCTTAGCATGAGAGTCACCTTTGTTTCACACACTCACTGAATATAAAGCTGCATATATTCCATTTAAAAAAATTGGAACTAAATGTTGACTAAACTTTTGCAAATTCCACCCCTCCCCCCTTTTTTTTTAACACAAGCTCAAATTTACACTAATTTTCCAACCCACTTTCACCACTTGCATGACTTACTCCATGAATGAGTTTGGCCCAGTGATTTCAGTTTTTTATATATATATATATATAGAGAGAGAGAGAGAGAGAAATCTCTAAGGCACACAATCATTAACCAGAACTTACTGGGAAAAAAATTGCTTTAAACTTTCTCTTTTTTTTCCCCTGCATTGGCTTTTGTTTATCAGTTTTATTTTATTTTAAAGTTTTTTCTGCAAACCCCAAACCTCTTAATTATTCTTATAGGGCCATAACCTGTTTCAGTTTAGACCTTTAGGCTTAATTAACCTTTGGCTGGAAAGCTTTTCTAAATGGAACAGGGGCTTCAAGGGACAATGTGTGTCAGGGAAGCTCCTTCAAATACACAGCAGCGTGTTTGTGAGTTGCATGTGACCCCAGAGATTACTCAGATTATTTGCTGCTATCCTGCAATTAGAACTCTATTCACAAGGTTTACAAACTTGTCAAGAAGATGCTTTTAAAGTGGTAGTGGCAGTATGAGAATCATGGGTCTGATTCTCCTCTTGTGCCCAATTTTCATCTAGAAATGCACTGACCTCTGTGGATTTACAGCAGGGTAACTGAGAAGAGAAGAAAATCCCCTATGTTAACAAGCACATCAATTTACTATTGTTATATAGAATACTGTATCTTGGGACCAAATATAAAAAAGTAAAATAGCATATTTCCTTTAGCCTGGACAATGGAAACCAATGAAGTCAGTTTCACTTTTATTTATAGTTGGTTTCACTTTCAGGATCTTAGTTTTGTAAAGTTTGGGTTTCAGACACTTCTGGGAGGGAAATGTTTATTTGTTTAGAATCTTTCATTTGAACTTTTTTTAAATTGCAGAGGCATTTCTGTAGGCCTTAGGTTACAGCAAAGCTTGCTACATTTGAACTGATAGTGTCTCTTGAACTATCACATAAACCCAAACAGCTAGTGCTGCGATCCACTTAATGAATCTTACTTTGGCTGACTTGTTTACGACTGTATATTTCCATGGCACCAAATCAAAAGAGAGAACGGCACACTGTTACCAAACAAATATCTGGTAAAGAAATAAATGGTAAGAGAAACCACTCCCTGAGCCTCAAAAAGTCCAAGTATAATGTAGAATTGTCCTGCTGAATGACTGGATCTGTAGAAACCTCTAGGCACGCACTGCAGGAGCAGATCTCATACCGGACATCCCTCTTGGCAGTGGCAACCCGGTCAGGTCCAAATGCCTAGGCCCTGAAGGTCCCCTAAGCCTCCCCAGCAGTTCAAAGGTGCCCAGAATCCTACCAAAGCTGTGACCCTTTTGATTTACAGTTTACAGACTCATGGAGCCTTCTCTAACCCAGCCATCTTTATCTGACCTTTGATCGTCCTGGAGCCAGACGAGCCCCTCCCACCCCACTACATAAACCTGCCCATCTCTTCCTCCTGCCTGCTCAAAGCTTCCTGTCCCTACAAAAGCCTTCCTCTTTGTTCTTCCTGTGAGTCCTTTTCTTAAACCCCTGCTTTGTCACCTCTGTCCTGTGTGGAAATTTTCCACTGTCTCCACTTCTCCCATCCCTGCAAACAAGTTGGAAGAACAAGCTTCCGCCAAGCTCCATTATCAGGCAGAGTACAGCCATTAAGGTTAATGACTCTCCAGTGTCCCGAGTCTGGTAGTCCATGTTTATGCTGCAGCTCATGTTAGCAAATGGTGTATTCCACATCCACACAGAGGCATTCCCTGCTACAACAATTTTATAACAACTTTGTAACATCAACCAGAATTCATAAAATGGATGTCCAGGCATCCCTCAAACTATCCCAGCATAGGCCATCCGCCACAGAGCAGCTACGTATGTTCCATACGAATTCAATACAGCTACGTATGTTCCTAGACAAATTAGAGGATTGGGCCAAAAAAAACCTGATGAGGTTCAACAAGGACAAGTGCAGAGTCCTGCACTTAGGACGGAAGAATCCCATGCACTGCTACAGACTAGGGACCGAATGGCTAGGTAGCAGTTCTGCAGAAAAGGACCTAGGGGTCACAGTGGACGAGAAGCTGGATATGAGTCAACAGTGTGCTCTTGTTGCCAAGAAGGCTAACGGCATTTTGGGCTGTATAAGTAGGGGCATTGCCAGCAGATAGAGGGACGTGATCGTTCCCCTTTATTCGACATTGGTGAGGCCTCATCTGGAATACTGTGTCCAGGTTTGGGCCCCACACTACAAGAAGGATGTGGAAAAATTGGAAAGAGTCCAGCGGAGGGCAACAAAAATGATTAGGGGTCTGGAGCACATGACTTATGAGGAGAGGCTGAGGGAACTGGGATTGTTTAGTCTCCAGAAGAGAAGAATGAGGGGGGATTTGATAGCTGCTTTCAACTACCTGAAGGGGGGTTCCAAAGAGGATGGAGCTCGGCTGTTCTCAGTGGTGGCAGATGACAGAACAAGGAGCAATGGTCTCAAGTTGCAGTGGGGGAGGTCTAGGTTGGATATTAGGAAACACTATTTCACTAGGAGGGTGGTGAAGCACTGGAATGCGTTACCTAGGGAGGTGGTGGAGTCTCCTTCCTTGGAGGTTTTTAAGGCCCGGCTTGACAAAGCCCTGGCTGGGATGATTTAGTTGGGAATTGGTCCTGCTTTGAGCAGGGGGTTGGACTAGATGACCTCTTGAGGTCCCTTCCAACCCTGATATTCTATGATTCTATGATAAGCTAAACCACTAAGAGCATGAGAAATTTGTGCTGCAGACTTCATGG
>NW_020706772.1:0-3458 GCF_002925995.2 Terrapene triunguis
AGCTTTTAGAAACTTTTCACCAATTCCCTGGTGAATACAGATCCAAACTCCTTGGATCTTAAAACAAGGAGAACTTGATCAGGTTCTTAAAAAGAAGGCTTTTAATTAAAGAAAAAGGTAAAAATCATCTCTGTAAAATCAGTATGGAAAATAACTTTACAGGGTAATCAAACTTAAAGAGCTCAGAGGACCCCCCTCTGTCTTAGGTTCAAAGAACAGCAAACAAAGATAAACACTCTAGTAAAAGGTACATTTACAAGTTGAGAAAACAAAGTAAAACTAAGACGCCTTGCCTGGCTTTTTACTTACAAGTGTGAAATATGAAAGACTTGTTTAGAAAGATGGGGAGAACCTGGATTGATGTCTGGTCCCTCTCAGTCCCAAGAGTGAACAACCCCTTAAACAAAGAGCACAAAGCAAAAGCCTTTCCCGCCCCCAAGATTTGAAAGTATCTTGTCCCCTTATTGGTCCTTTGGGTCAGGTGTCAGCCAGGTTACCCGAGCTTCTTAACCCTTTACAGGTAAAAGGATTTGGAGTCTTTGGCCAGGAGGGATTTTATAGTACTGTACACAGGAGAGCTGTTACCCTTCCCTTTATAGTTATGACACGCCCCCCAAATCACAGATAGTGTTGGACGTCCGGTTCCACACTGGCTGTGATTTCTTCCTGGAGCTCTAGGAGAAAACAGAGTTAATAAAACACATGTACCTTTAGACATACTACTGATTATATAAAAACTAACAATATGTTTCATTCCAAGAACAATTGTTAACCAGTTAACTCTGGGAAACTTTCCCGGGAGAGTGCATCAGCCACTTTGTTAGAAGCTCCCGAAATGTGTTGTATTTCAAAATCAAAATCTTGGAGAGCTAAGTTCCACCGAAGAAGTTTTTCTCAGACTGGACACCTTTCAGGCCTGGGCACAATTCTTTCCCCTGGTACAGCTTTTGTTCCAGCTTAGGTGATGGCTAGGGGATTCTTTATGATGGCTTCTCTCTTTCTTTTTTCTGTTCCACCCCTTTATATATTTTTTGCATAAGGCGGGAACCCTTTGTTCCTCTGGGTTTCCACCCCCCCTCACTGGAAAAGCACCAGGTTAAAGATGGATTCCAGTTCAGGTGACATGATCACATGTCACTGCAAGACTTTATTACCTACTTGCCCGCACACACATATACAGGGAGACTCACAGGTAAACAGCCATCTGCAGACAATGGGAGTCATCAAGATTTCAAACCATCATTAATGGCCCACACTTTACATAATTACAATAGGCCCTCAGAGTTACATTTTATATTTCTAGTTTTGGATACAAGAGTGGTACATTTATACAAATCAGATGATCATACTCAGTAGATTATAAGTTTTGTAATGATACCTTACAAGAGACCTTTTGCATGAAGCATATCCCAGTTACGTTACATTTACTTATTACCGTATTTTTTCTAAAACTATTCCAGTTACATTATATTGACTTATTATCAAGTTTTTATAAAACCATATAGACTGCACAACGTCACACCCTTCTCCTGAACTTACTGCCAGAGACTTGGACACTGACCAAGGCGGAGGCAGTATACCTAAAATTCGTTTTTGGGCTCCCCTATGGGGCAGACACTTCTGTGTCCCCCAAAAGGGAAAGAGACCCTGATCCAGCTGTAGGCTCACAGCTACCAGCTATGAGGGACCTTTCGCTGGCCAGCAAAATCCCCCCCTTTCACTCAGGTTGGGTTTGCTTCCAGCTAGAGTCCTTGGGGTTTGTTCCCACCGCAGCAGTCACCAGGACCCCAACTTCCAGCTCCAGGATACATGTCTCTGTGCACCTCTTCCACTCCATTACAGCCAGGTCATGCTTCTGGGTCTTAATTGCTTTGTCTCTTAAGTCCAGGTTGGTGGGCAGCCTTTTCTTTTTCCAGGTCAGCCTTTTCCCAGGCAAATTGTACATCAATTTCCATTTGTCTTCCCTTGAGACCATCACTTGATGAGCTGGGATATCACAGAGAACACCCTCATGCCAGAACAGGCACCCCTCCCCTCCTGTCTTGCTAGATTAGACACTCCAGTCAGCTTCAGCACAGACAGAGGTTGGGCCACACCCATCTGCAGTTCACTGAAACTGAGATGCACTCAGCTCAGGGGCTTCTTAGTTAACAGAGACATTCCCAGCACCCATTGTTCAGTCTTTTTGGGCAATTTGAAACTTGTGTAGTTTTAGCTTCTTTTCATTTTTATTTTTACTTATTTTGCTTCCTTTTTTGTCCCTACTTCCCTTTCCCGAAATAAGCAAACAGAAAATAACAAACCAGTAACCACTTTGTCTGTTCTCCAGCCACCACACTTAAAACTTACTTAAAATCACTACCAGTATCTCAAAGCAATCAGCTGTGCACAGATCTTGCTCGACTACGCCACTGTGACGGGTTGGATCACAGAAACCCCCTTGGGAGCTGCCACCCGATGTGCAAAGACTACCCCTGCTTCTGTTTTTCCTGCCAGCTCAGGACTCCAGCACCCTGTCTTGCTGAGCGAGACACTCCAGTCTGGCTCCAACACAGACCCAGGGTCTGAATTACTTGTCCCAAAGCTGCAAGTTTACCTGAAAACAGCTCATAGAAGTGTGCTTGTCTTTAGCACTCAGATGCCCAACTCCCAATGGGGTCTAAACCCAGATAAATCCGTTTTACCCTGCATAAAGCTTATGCAGGGCAAACTCATAAATTGTTCGCCCTCTATAACACTGATAGAGAGATATGCACAGTTGTTTGCTCCCCCAGGTATTAATACATACTCTGAGTAAATTACTAAATAAAAAGTGATTTTATTAAATACAGACAGTAGGATTTAAGTGGTTCAAAGTAGTAACAGACAGAACAAAGTAAGTCACCAAGCAAAATAAAATAAAATGCGCAAATCTATGCCTAATCAAACTAAATACAGATAATCTCACCCTCAGAGATGCTTCAGTAAGTTTTTCTCAGACTTCATCTCTTTTTCTTTCAGCTCCATAGCTCTCTTGTGGGCCTCCTTTTTGGCTTTTTCTTCTTTTGTAGTCATTTTTCTGTTTTCTTGTGCTGGGCCACACCCCTCTGCAGTTGACTGAAACTGGGATGCACTTATCTTAGGCTGCTGCTGAGTGCTGCTGAGTTAACAGAGACTTTTTAACTAGCTACTCTGGAGGATGTAAAAAGAAAAAAAAACAATTCAGCTTGTAAATTCCTTTTACCAGTCAAAGTTTGCTCACTTTGAACCCTTCTCTTAACAAAGGCTCTTGTTAAAAAAACTTAACACCTCTGCCTTCAGGCAAGGAGAGATAAGATATGCATCTATCTTCAGCTCTGCTTTCCAAGCAGCTAGAAGGAAAAAAAAATCTTACTGGCTTTTGGGTTTAAAACGATCCCACCGCTACCACCATGTCAAGGCTGTATCCCCACTTTGAACTTTAGGGTACAAGTGTGGGG
>NW_020706773.1:0-1099 GCF_002925995.2 Terrapene triunguis
CCTCTGGGATGGAAGCCCACTGCTCTAACCCGTCATCCATGTCTGCGGGTGAACTCCAAATGGTCTTAATAGCCATGGTTAACCATGACATAAGGGAAGGATATGGAAAGTCTGTCGTCGTGGCGGCCCCTGCCTTAAGACTCCTACGAAGGAGGGGGTCTGTGGTCAGCGAGCCCATCCTGCCTAGCTCAGTGGGGGTAAGGGTAATCGCGTCCGCCCCCTCATCCCACAATCGGAGCAGCCACGCCAGCAGCGATTCTTTGGGGCGCTGCTTGAAACGCTGCACAAAGTCCTGTATCTCAGAGGACTTAAATTCCCGGATAGTATCCCTTCCCACCATATTATCATTATCCCCGTGCGGCCCCTCGTGCCGCGTCTCGACAACGGGCCGCAGTTGCGGGTAGAGCCCCATCTTCCCGCCATCCCCCTCCCAGGGGACTCATCTTCACTTGTCTCCCAGATGTCCCCATCCCAGATCTCTGGGTCCCAATCGGTTTTGCGCACCAGTGCCCGTATGGCGAGGGGGCGCACATCCCGCCGCCCTCCCTTTCGCCGCCGGCGGTTCGCAATGCGAGCTGCCATGACTGTGCATCGGTGCTCCAACCGCTCGGCCCATTTAGCTGTACCAGTGATGACCTCCTGGGTCAGTGAATGTGCCTCATTTGCTTGCTGCAAATCAGCCTCTAACAGTCCTATCCTCTGGCGCTGAACCAGCAGCGCCTTGTCCACCGCGCGGAGCGCAGTCAGGAAAGCCCATCCCAGGTCTCCCGCTGCTTTACGCTCTGCGGGTCCTGCTTTATCCAGCCGGAGCTTGGATATCAGCTCCTCCAGCCTAACTGGGGTAACCCCCGGCTCCTTCTCAAGCTCTGGCCATGCGGCGGGGGCACCCATCCCCGCCAGCTTACGAGCCACTGGTGCCCACCGTCCCGTGGCAGGCCACCCGGGGATGCGGCTCTCTCCCTCCACCTTATCCTTCCTCCCCCAAAGAGGCATTCTCACGCCGGTATCCTGTTCATGATGCCAATAGTGCCCGCAAGGGGGGCCGTGATACTGGCGAAAGATTGACACTCAGTGCCTGAGAGTAAAAAGCAAGGCTTTA
>NW_020706774.1:0-6080 GCF_002925995.2 Terrapene triunguis
GGCGAAAGATTGACACTCAGTGCCTGAGAGTAAAAAGCAAGGCTTTACTGAAGGAAGAACTTACACTCCAAGCTGCGCGGGGAGTCCCTGAGGCACGCGGAGGGGCTGCGGGGGATTCTGACCGTCCGGGACAGCTGGCCAGGCAGGACTCCACTGAAGGGAGTCCGCTGCAATGCTATATCCCCCCGCGCTTATCTCAAGGTTACATGGGGTCAACAGCTGGCTACATTCATTTCATTCATAAATCGTACTCACTATATAAGCTAACTTGTTTACAGACAAAAACATGCTGAACTATACTAAACTACATTTTGGCAGGGTCTGCCGAACAAAGTTCATTGCATGGCCTTCAATTGCTTCTGCCTGCATTCAGTCACATACTCGGTCCGCCACTTAGCTTCTCGCCAAGCTTCTGCAACCTGTCTCCTACACTCCACCCCTTGGCGGACTGAGGTGTGTTAGTTTAGTCACTGCCACCAGCGCACGGTGAGCGCGCACACTGGTTTGGGTGTTGCCAGTCGGGCCAGGAGGGTGGAGAAGCAGTTTATGCAGCATTGTAGGAGGACAAATACACATACAAATCCCAGGAGTCCCATTAATAACAGGAGTCCAATGCGTCTCCCCCAGGCGCCGAGATCCGGAAGCAGGAGGTTAGCCTTTGCCAAGAGTCATTCCATGCAGAGGCCTCAGAGCCTACATTATGTAACACTTTCAAGTGGTCCATCATATTGTGAACATCAGTTTCAATGCGCTTATCCTGATTCGAATAAAAACAACAACTTTCATTAATCAAGGCACAAACACCACCTTGGGCAGCTAGTAAATAATCCAGTGCCATGCGATTTTGCAATACTACTTGCGATAGAGAAGTTACCTCTAATTGCAAAGCGTGGATTGCATCTATGGTATCATTTTCTATAATCTCTAACGTGGCTGAAATATTTACAATAGCGCGCTCTAATTCGGCCACCCCTAGCCAGGGGAGAAAAGCACGGACGAATTGATAAAAGCCTGTGGGTCTCTGCACAATGGGGTTTGTGCTCCGTCGTGAACGTGTCACCAATATATAATTGTGCACTGCACGAGTGTGCATAGTGTGCATTCCATACGAATAGGGGAGAAGCCGTCCCAGTGTGCACCATCCGTACCATTGGTTGGGTAGGATTTTATACGCCCAGCGGCCACATAGCCAGTACAACCCTGGCAACCCTGCTGTGGAGAGCCATATGCTGCCTGAGGTGTTGCGACACCAGCTGTCGGAGCTCTGGTTACATTGAGGCCAGTAATGGGTGCGTGGGATATGCCCGCGTCTAATCGTATTGAGGGGCGTTTTCCATACGGGCGTGCTGGTGTTGAAATAGTACAAAAACCCACAGGTATGTAGTCCCCACTCACCCCAATGCCACCACCGATGGCAGAGGGTGGTGCCATTCGAATAGGTCAAATTAGTTCCAGAAGAACCGGAACAATTGTCATTTGAGACCCACGTCTCCCCAGCCATCCACTCACTGTAAAATCCCGGTAGGCTGGCAGTGACATTAAATTGCCCGGTGCTTGGCAAGTATTCTACTACTACTGCACATGAGGACAGGGGAAGTTCTCCAACAGGACGAACAGCATCCATTGCTGGAAATCGCTACACACACCAATGCGCATTCCCCAATACCACCACCGGTGTCCCTTGGCGCCAGTAGGGGGGTGTTTCATTATACTTGGTGAGAAAGGTGGTATCGTTAAGAGCCCAGGATTCATTCCACGGCACTGCAGCCCACAGGATGCCAGTGCTTGACAATTGGGGGGCGTGTGCGCAGTACCAGCAGTCCGACTTGTTACCTGCTAGTGCCACTGACTGCATCCACTGGACAGCGGAATTGTGGTGCCATGTGGCCTGGGCACCAGTCGCAATCAAACCTAGTTCAAGGATTAGGCTGTAGAGCGCATGTTGCAGGAACATCACACAGGTTTTGGTCTTCAGGTGGCGCGCCCGGGGTGCTCCACGGGGTTGTGCAAACTGCAGTGCAGCGGTCATGGTCACTTGGAAGAGAGACGCTTAGAGGGCACATAAATTGGGGCGTCTTCCCCTTTTAGCAACATGAGGTGAGTATCCCCGGGGCCATCGGCTAGGATTTCCCCTTCAAGCGGGTTATGCTTGGTGGGGTCATGGACCCAAACTGCACACCCAGTCGAGCCGAACCCCCCTGCTTGAGTAGTGGGCGTAAGCGCCTCCACTTCCTGCATGGCAGGCAATCCAATGCGCTCGCAAATCAGCTGTGCAACCCGCTCGCCTTGGGAGAGGGTTATTGCCTGCGGGCCATTGTGCACCAAAAGCACCTTAACCTCCCCCGTGTAGTCAGCGTCGATCACTCCCGCCACCACATCTATGCCCTTGAGGGCCAGGCTACTGCGTGGGGCAATGCGCCCATAATAGCCTTGTGGGAGCCCAATGGCTAAGCCAATACTCACTAGGTTTCGGCTATTAGGCTGCAGGGTGAGGCTCTCTTGAGGGACCCGTAGATCAAGACCAGCACTTCCCGGGGTGGCCCGAATGGGGAGGTGGGCTTGTGGGTGCAGACGCTGCACTCGCAACACACGGGGCCACTCGATGACCTCCCCCTTAAACCTGGCATACGGGGTGGAGCCATACAGCGGACGGTCATTGAGCATGGCTGCAGCCTGGCGGAGGTTACGACTCCATCCGGCCAGGGATTCAGTGGGGGACAGTTTGCGTAGCTGCTCTTTAAGCAAACCATTCATGCGCTCAATGAGCCCGGCGCCCTGCGGGTGGTATGCGATGTGAAACACCCACACAATTCCTCGCCCCCTAGCCCATTCTCTTACTTCCATCCCCGTGAAATGGGTTCCCTGATCACTCTGCACTTCAAGGGGGGATCCGTAATAGCGGATAAGTTCTTCTAACCCCTTTATAGTCTGCTCCTGTGTAGCGCTTGCGCACTGGTATACGAAGAGCAGGCCAGAATACGTGTCTACTGCAGTCAGCGAGTACTTATGCCACTGACTTTCAGGCAGCGGGCCAATGTAGTCCACCTGCCATACTTCCCCAGGTCTTTGGCATCGCTTCAGGTACCCCTTCCCTGTTTTCAAGCGCTGGGGGGAGAGCCTCGTACACTGGGGGCAGTGCTGACGGGCGTCCCGCTGCGCACCGATCATAGTCTGCAACCCATGATCGGTAGCCCATTGCATTGCCTTTCCCCCCCCAGGTGACCGCTCTTTTGGTGTATCCACTCAGCCAGGCCGGGGGCAGCTACTGCGTAGACTGTGACTATGTCATCTACCTCTCTGTTGAACCGGGCCTCGTCTGCTTCCCCTATCAGGTGGGCGTCTACATGACGAACAGCAACGGGCCTCTGACTACAGGCATCCCAGATTGCAGGCCACATGTCGTACCCCCAAAGGGGTCTGTCATGTACCTTCCAGCCAGCCGCATGCCAGGCGGCCATCCATTGCGTCATGCCTTTGTAGACTGCCCAGCTATCTGTATATATAAAGAGGGGCCCTGGGTTCTCGGTGATGGTTATAAACGCTGCCCGTAGCTCAGCCCACTGGCTAGACAGGCCGGGGCCGATCTTAAACAGTATTTCCTTGAGGCAGGGGTTGTACGCGGCCGCTCGCCACCAGTGTTCTGCTCCCCTATATGAAGCCGATCCATCAGTAAACCACGCGGCTTCTCGTTGTTGTTCGGTTAAGAAGGCGTAGGGAGGGGCCTCCACAAAGGGCGGCTGAGGTACCTCGACTGGGGGGGCGTAGGCATGCTGCCCTTCAGAGGGCAGTTCCTCAAAGGTGACAGCACCTAGGAGTCGTGCATGTGTATCAGTAATATTCGCCTGGGTCATTTGCATACAGAGCTGCAGGTAGTGTTTCCACTTCCATAGGGTTTGGGCCTGGGCTACTCCAG
The DNA here is from genome assembly GCF_002925995.2 of Terrapene triunguis. Taxonomy (NCBI): domain Eukaryota; kingdom Metazoa; phylum Chordata; order Testudines; family Emydidae; genus Terrapene; species Terrapene triunguis. Next base: position 3,914 of record NW_020706774.1, read on the forward strand.
TCCGCGTAAGCGGGCTCTCGTCCCAGACCCAACCCATAATTGGAAGTGGAGTACGCACCTTCACAGGCTCCGCGCCTGTTATGGGCTCAGTTTGCTGGAGGGCCCATACTACTGCAAGCAGCTGCTGTTCGAGGGGCATATACCGTTCAGCCGAGCCTCGTCGGGATCGCGACCAATACCCTATGGGCTCCTTCCGAGATGAGGCTTGCTGCCATAGCCCCCACGAGGCCACGTGGTCAACCACCGTTACCTCAAGTTCAAAGGGGGTGCCCCATTTACCTGGGCTCAGTACCGCATGCTGGCTGAGCGCCTCTTTAGCCTGTTGAAATGCGGCATGCTGTTTGGCTCCCCAACTAAATGTGGCTTTCTTCCAGACTACTGCTTGTATGGGCTGCAGGATATACCCTAGATGGGGAATAAACGTGCGCCAGCATCCTAAAAGGCCCAAGAAAGTTTGGGCTTGGCTTACGTTAGTGGGCTCTGGGAAGTGGGTAATCGTTTCAATGGCCTTCTGTGGGATTTTACGCTGGGGTCCTGACCAAAGTATGCCCAGGAATATTACCTCCTGGCTGGGTCCCTGGATCTTACTGGGGTTGACGGCCCATCCCCTGACCGCCAAGACCTGCAAAACATTGTTCTTAGCCTCGGAAAGTGCCGTCTCGTGGGGCCCGCTCAGTAGAACATCATCAATGTAGTGTTCCAAAACCACCCCCTCTGGCAGAGCCACCTGCTCCAGGTCTCGGCTAACCAACTGATGGCAGATGGTAGGACTATGTTTATAGCCCTGGGGCAGCACGGTGAACGTATACTGCCGGTCCTCCCACCTAAAGGCGAATTGATCTTGGCTCTGTGGGGCAATGGCGATGGAAAAGAAGGCATTCGCCAAGTCCACTACCACATGCCACTGCCCTACTTGCGTTGCGAGTCGCTCCATGATGGAGACCATGTCGGGAACTGCCGCCGTCAGGGTTGGGGTGACCCTGTTCAGATTGCGGTAGTCAACCGTCATGCGCCAGGTCCCGTCCTTTTTGCGGACTGGCCAAATTGGGCTGTTGAACGTGCTCATGGCGGGACGGATGATGTCCGCCTGGAGCAATCCTTTAACGGTGGCGGTTATCTCCTCGTGCCCACCAGGTATCCGATACTGTTTGGTATTGACTACTGTGGTAGGGGTCGGAAGCACCACGGGGTCCCACCGCGGATGCCCTCGCAGCATGGTTACGACCGCTCGGACATACAGTGGGCGCCCAAAGGAAAAGGGTCCCCACTGAGTATCTAGGGTTTGCCCTTGGAGAAGATCTATGCCCAATATGTACTCATGAATGGGGGCGATCAGAACGGTGACCCGCATGGGAGGGGCTTTCCTGATGGTCAGCCTTAACTGCATCGGCGTGGCCCGAACATCCGCCCCTCCGAGGCCGCTCACCATTACTGACCGGCCCCGACGGGGCGGAGTGCCATGCAGTATAGTCACCTCCACTCCCGTATCCACGAGGACCATTACTCGTTGCCGCCCCCGGCTAGGCCAGTAGATCTCTACTGGGACATAAGGGCGGTGGTCCCCCACTACAAACCGCCTCACTTCCAAGGGGGCGGGGACGGGGGGGACCCGCCACCCCATCAGTATTGGGCGGGCAGCTTCCACTTAACATAGTCTGCGGGCAGGGCAGGCGGTTGTGCCCGCTGAGGGGTGCCATCTGCCTTGTTTTGGGGCCCCCCTTTGTCCTTGGTGCGCTGTTCTGGCTTGAGCTGTAACCAGCGCCTTAACAGCTCAGCGTTGGTTTTCCCATCTACCTCCTCTAAGGGGGTCCCCGCTTTCAGTAAGTCTTTGAACATAGTGTTGCGGCTAACCCTCTCCTTTTGCTTTACTTTCACCTGCTGCGGCTTGGTGGTTTTCATCATACCATCAATCTCTGTCAATTGCATCATGAGCTGTGCCGCATCACCCACTGACCCTATGGCCCCTCCAACCATCGGGAGGATCATTGCCTTCAGGTGGGGGGGAGCGTTCCGCAGGAGTCGGGTACGAATAGTGTGGGTCAGCTCCACAGCGTCAGGCCCTTCAAAGTCCTCGGCAAATGTGCCGGTGAGCATTCCCAGCTGTCAGAGCTGGCTAACCCCCTCTGGGATGGAAGCCCACTGCTCTAACCCGTCATCCATGTCTGCG
>NW_020706775.1:0-13752 GCF_002925995.2 Terrapene triunguis
AAAGACACTTCTGCCAGAAGACTGACACAGCAGCAATGTTTTTGTCAAAGGTTTGGTCAGTGAGAAAAGTTATCTAATTTTCCCTTGCCAAGTACAACTTTATATTTTAAATTTTCTCTTTCAAACAAATTGAGTCCTAAGACAATTTGCAGCATTAAATGTTATAAGAACAGAGGGAGAGAGGAATTAAGAGTTATAGGGGCACTGGAGATAAGGCATGCTTTTGCAATGAGGTTTGAACATTGAGGAGAGTGAAAGAGGTGGAGAGACACAGGAAGGTTGTTCTAGATTACCAGAGCTGCAGGGAAGAAAAAGCTCTTGCACCACCAATGGCAAGGTAATGAGGAAGGTCAGAGAGGAGAATGGCCATAGAATCATAGAAGATTAGGGTTGGAAGAGACCTCAGGAGGTCATCTAGTCCAACCCTCTGCTCAACGCAGGACTAACCCCAACTAAATCATCCCAGCCAGGGCTTTGTCAAGCTGGGCCTTAAAAACCTTTAAGGATGGAGATTCCACCATCTCCCTCGGTAACCCATTCCAGTACTTCACCACCCTCCTAGTGAAATAGTTTTTCCTAATATCCAACCTATACCTCTCCACTGCAACTTGAGACCATTGCTCCTTGTTCTGTCATCTGCCACCACTTTGAACAGCCGAGCTCCATCCTCTTTGGAACCCCCCTTCAGGTAGCTGAAGGCTGCTATCAAATCCACCCTCACTCTTCTGTTCTGCAGACTAAACAAGCCCAGTTCCCTCAACCTCTCCTCATAAGTCATGTGCCCCAGCCCCCTGATCATTTTCATTGCCCTCTGCTGGACTCTCTCCAATTTGTCTACATCCCTTCTGTAGTGGGGAACCCAAAACTGGACGCAATACTCCAGATGTGGCCTCACCAGTGCCAAATAGAGGGGAATAATCACTTCCCTCGATCTGCTGGCAATGCTCCTACTAATGCAGCCCAATATGCTGTTGGCCTTCTTGGCAACAAGGGCACACTGCTGACACGAATTCAGCTTCTCATCCACTGTAATCCCCAGGTCCTTTTCTGCAGAACTGCTGCTTAGCCAGTCGGTCCCCAGCCTGTAGCGGTGCATGGGATTCTTCCGTCCTAAGTGCAGGACTCTGCACTTGTCCTTGTTGAACCTCATCAGATTTCTTTTGGCCCAATCCTCCAATTTGTCTAGGTCACTGTGGACCCTATCCCTACCCTCCAGCATATCTATCTCTCCCCCCAGCTTAGTGTCATCTGCAAACTTGCTGAGGGTGTAATCCATCACCCAGATCATTAATAAAGATGTTGAACAAAACCAGCCCCAGGACTGACCCCTGGGGTACTCCGCTTGATACTGGCTGCCAACTAGACATCAAGCCATTGATCACTACCCATTGAGCCTGACAATCTAGCCAACTTTCTATCCACCTTATAGTCCATTCATCCAATCCATACTTTTTTAACTTGCTGGCAAGAATACTAGGGGAGACCGTATCAAAAGCTTTGCTAAAGTCAGGATATATCACGTCCACTGCCAAAGGGAAAACCAAAGTGAAAAAACAACCGAGGAAAGATGAGAGAGACAAAATCTGTGAGGTCCCCATGCAAGTCTCTGGAGGACTTTAAAAATAAGAAAGGCAACCTAGACTAGCTCGTTGTATAGAAATCACAGCAACAGAGAGTAAGTTGGAACCTGAAATTTGAAAAACCACCGACTATGTTTTCCAAGAAAGTGAAACGCAAGAACCATCAATGAGAAAATACCATTGGTCCATAGGAAGGCTTATAATGATGTTACAAAAATCCCCTTTTGCATAGCATGAAGATTGCAGAGATAAGACTCTTTCAGAATGAAGCAGGAAGTTCTGTGCTGGCAGCTAACACTCTTCCTTTAGGAATCTTGGAAGAGCTGTATAGAGTGGGGGTTGAGACAGAGAGGGGAAATGAGCGACAAACAGGAACTCGGCACAAAAACATTTGAATTCTACAGTCCTGTGTCTCCGGTTTTTATCAAGCAACTATGGGCTTTTATCAAGTAACTTGTACTTTCACCTTCGACTGCGGTAAAACCAAACTGAAATCCTATGTACCGTAGCTTTGTATTTGATAGGAACACCCTCCTATTATTCTTCCTATCCATTCTCAACGAATCATTAGTGTCCATTGATGAAAGACCCTTCTAGGATAGAAGTGTGACGTTGCACTCCATATGATTTTATGAAAATATGTTAATAAGTGTGAATATAATGTAACTGGAATATGCTTCATGCAAAAGGTCTCTTGTAAGGTATCATTACAAAGCTTATAATCTACTGAGTGTGGTCATCCTATTTGTATGTATGTATCATTCTTGTATCTGAAACTAGAAATATGACATATAACTCTGAGGTCCTATTGGAATTATGCAAAGTATGGGCCCTTAATGGTGGTCTGGAATCTTGATGGCTCCCATTAACCAGGACAATTGATTGTAGATGCTCTGTTTACTTTGCAAGCCTTCCTGTGAGTCAGGCCAGGAAGAATGAAGGCTTGAGGTCTCACAGGACATGTGACCATGTCACCTGGTACTGGAATCCATCTTAAACCTGGTGCTTTTCCATTTAGAAGGAGGGGTGGGGACCCAGAGAGACAAAAAATTCCCATCTTGTGCCAAAGCTATAAAAGGGGGTGGAACAGAACAAAGGAGGCTGCAGTCATGAGAAATCCCCTAGCTACCACGTGAGCTGGAATAAGGACTGTACCAGGGGAAAGGATTGGGCCCAGACTAGGAAGAAGTCCAGTCTGTGAAAGAAGCTTATTGGAACATATCGGAGGGTGATATTTCATCTGCAACCAGTTTCTTAAATGTATTAGGCTTAACCTTGTGTGTTTTGCTTTATTTTACTTGGTGACTTACTTTGCTCTGTCTGTTATTACTTGGAACCACTTAAATCCTACTTTTTGTATTTAATAAAATCACTTTTTGCTTATTAATGAACCCAGAGTAAGTGATCAATAGCTGGGGCAGCAAACAGCTGTGCATATCTCTCTATCAGTGTTATAGAGGGCGGACAATTTATGAGTTTACCCTGTATAAGCTTTATACAGAGTAAAACGGATTTATTTGGGGTTTGGACTCCATTGAGAACTGGGTATCTAGGTGCTAGAGACAGGAGCACATCTTAAGCTGTTTTCAGTTAAGTCTGCAGCTTTTGGGGGACGTGGTTCAGACCTGGGTCTGTGGTTGCAGCAGGCTAGTATGTCTGGCTCAACAAGACAGGGTACTGAAGTCTCAAGCTGGCAGGGAAAACGGGCTCAGAGGTAGTCTCAGCACATCAGGTGGCAGTCCCAAGGGGGTTTCTGTGACCCAACCCGTCACAAGAAGGTGACTGTTTTTCTACTGCATGGATGCGTGCACGCACCCACCTACACAGAGTATTGGACCAAATTCTTTTCTCAGATACAGGCACACAGTCCCATTGACATCACTGATAGTGGCATGTCCATATCCAAGGGTAGAATTTAATCCTTATGAACATATATAAATCATACACACTCCATTAAGAATAATTTCTAATGCTGTCTCTGATATAAGAATAAAACTGACTGGATCAAAGGAAGAATATCAAATTGTCTAATGAGTGCTTCAAACTCTCTCGGTGTTCGTGCATATACCTGAGTGCCTTGTGTAATCACAGAGGTGAGCACTTAATAACACGGCATTTTCATTATTAAATACTTAAACATTAACATCCTTTGGAAAAGGGGGTTATACAGGAATAACCACACTGCTTGGATCAGTTGAAGGCACTTGGGTTTTAGCCTTGTGCTTCACAGTATAGGTATGCCATGCTAACTGCGAACCTTCTTGTTTGTTTTTTCTTTGTTAGCTGTGTCACAGGTCCCCTCCCAGGGTGGGGCATGAGTCTTGACAGGCCCGCGGTCACGCCTGTGCACCCTGAGCCGGGGCTGCATGGTCCAGCGGCCAGAGTCAATAACTGCCCCTCAGGCTTGGGGCTGTGTGGCCAGAGTCAATAACTGACCCCCCCCCCCGGTGCAGCATTATTGCCAACCCCAAGTGCTCACAACACATAACTCTAGCCCCACACAATCATGAGCTTATTTTCAAAATCACGAGATTGGCTTTAAAGATCATGAGATTTTTTTAAATTGTGAGTTGTTTTTATTCACCCTCTGGTTTCTGAGCATTTAGAGTGCACGCAGGTCAGGTTTTCAATCTTTCCTCTGCAGCTTTGACGGCTAGAAACTTGCTTATTTTTAAATGAAAACTGAGAGTCTGATTCCCACATCTGGGGCTTTAAGAAAAACACCATATACCACAAAACTCGCCATCAATTTGTGAGAGTTGGCAACACTGATTTCAGTGTTTGGGGATCTCCATCCATACGCCTCCTACTCTGAACTTTGAGGCAGGCGGAGTCTGCACCCTGCTTGTGAAGCAAGTCTGTATTTTACCTTGGAATCTCCCTTTTCCTCACCCAGTCCCATTGTGCCACACCATTTCTCGTTGCAGTTTGTGATAAATAAACAAGGCAGACGCAACGTGGGTGAGGGGTGTCATTCTTTCTCCCCTTCCTCTCCCAAAGGGCTGCATTCTTCCTTCCCGCTGTTCTCCGATGCACTGTAGAATGAGGGGCATGCTCGGCAGGGCTATTCTATACTAACGAAGAGGCTGTCTTATCTCTGCTGTCTATGAAGCTTTTTCTTTCTTTTAAGTGATTTCAAGGAAATTGTGTGTGCTCCACAGGGCGAGAAGAATGAGAGCCTGGAAAAGACTTCCTTTACTAAGGGCTAGGTTCAGCCACTGTTACTATGAGTAATAGCTTACTCCTCAGATAGTCCCACTGAAATCAGTAGGACTACTTTTTGCAAGCTTGGCCTAAGCTAGAGAATCTTGTTAAGCAGTAGGTTTTTGTGCTGAGTATAGACGTCCATCAGAAGATTTGGAGCAACACTGTTGCCTGTCTAAGGAACTTATATGGTCCCCATTGCTGTAGGATCTGATTGTGTCACAGTCCTTCCTCCACTGCTCACTTCCCAGTTCTGTTCATTATTCCGTATCTATTCCTGTGCTGTCCTCGGTTTCAAGGGTCACATCTTCTCTCTCAGTGCAGGATTTACTAGTAATTGCTATGCACATTTGTGGCAGTGGTTGTTCCCCTACAGCAGGAGAGAGAAAAAGTACTACTCTCGGGCGCACATGTACTGTTGTCGGGGAGGGGATTATTTTGCTAGGTTTATATACATTTTAAATAGGGCTGCCAAAATGTTGCTTGTAGGAATGTGTTGCTCCCTAATCATAAGCCTTGAAGAACGGCAAACTGTTCCCTCGGAATTGAGGCGGGAGTGACCTTGTTCTAGTGCCTATGTTTGGAAAACATATTGTCTAGCCTGATAGTACCTTTGCAGCTGGCTGTTCACGCGCTCTATAGATGAGTTTGCTATCTTGTATAATTGCACACTGCGTGTATCCTGCCTGCCTTCTAAATGGGCAAAGATGTAACCACTAAGAAAAGTTGTAAACAAAGTAAGGAGAGAAATAAAAACCCCAGGAAAAGTTTTCCTGGGAGGCTTTTGGCTTGAGGCTTTTTGCAGGAGGCTTGTAAAGCCCTCTGGCTACCAACAAACCTGGCGTTCTGTTTCCTTTCCTGCGTCGTCACCACTGCAGTTGCTCACCCATTGTCAAGCTGCCAAATGCCTGAGGGCCACACCTGATTTGTAAAAGCAGAGAAGAATCTTGGCACAAGATGGAGCATTGCATGCTGGTACCTGTAGTCTCCATGGGTCATACCTCTCTTAAAGAGGAGGAAGGCCATGGGCTGTGCTGTAGGATTCCATGGACTGCAGTTGCCCAAGTCTTTGTGCTTCACTGAGATGAAAGCAAACTGATCCAGAGCCTTACAGAAAACACATGTTGGGTGTATAAATACAGGATCTCATTTATTCAAAACACAATGCAAAAGCAAACAAGCCTTTTATAGTTCTAATTCAACCAGAAACAGGCACTGGAATGTTAAAACAACTTCCTGGAAACAATCAATTAAACCATGTTTTCAGCAACTAATAATTTAGACAGATTAGCCTATTAATTATTGGTCTTCCATGCTGCTCTCTTAGGGGCAGCTCATATTGTTATTAATTTATTATTGCTTAGTGCTGTGTGCTAATCACGCTACAGGACACAAAGATAAAAGTCCCTCTTCTTAATTGCTAACAATCTAAGAACATCTTTGACCCAAATTGCTTCTAATCACTAATCCACAATTTTAGTCACTTAGTCAATTGAAAATGCTCCACTGGGTGCAAAATGGCTATCTATACATTGGTCAACAAAACTAATGAATAACTAATGTATAGCATTTCATACTACCGCACCTAAAACAAAAAAAAAAAAAAAAAAAAAAAAAGGGACAAAACCCAAGAATTTTTGCTATAAGCTGGGGATGTATCAGTTACAAGTGACAGAGGAAGAGAAAGACCTGAATAAATTGGTTGATCACAGGATGACTATGAGCCACTAATGTGATAGAGCCGTGAAAAAGGCAAATACAATCCTAGGATGCACCACACGAGGTATTTCCAGTTGCGACAGGGAAGCATTAGTACTATTATACAAAGCACTGGTGAGACCTCATCTGGAATGCTGTGTGCAATTCTGGTCTCCCATGTTTAAGAAAGATTAATTCAAACTGGAACAGGTGCTGAGAAGGGCTACTAGGATGATCAGAGGAATGGAAAACATATTTTACGAGAAGAAACTCAAGATGCTTGGCTTGTTTAGCCTAACCAAAGGAAGGCTGAGGGGAGATATGATTGCTCTCTATAAATACATCAGAGGGATAAATACCAGGGAGGGAGAGGAATTATTGAAGTTAAGCACCAGTGTGGACCCAAGAACAAATGGATAGAAACTGGCCATCAAGTTTAGGCTTGAACTTAGATGATGGTTTCTAACCAGCAGCGGAGTGAAGTTCTGGAACAGCCTTCCAAGGGGAGCAGTGGGGGCAAAAAATCTAACTGGTTTCAAGACTGAGCTTGATAAGTTTATGGAGGGGATGGTATGATGAAACTGCCTACAATGGCACATAGCCAATCTGTGACTGCTAGCAGCAAATATCTCCACCAGTCAGTGATGGGACACTAAGTGGGGAGCGCTGAGAGTTACTACAGAGAATTCTTTCCCCGGTGTCTGGCTGGTGGGTCTTGCTGACATGCTCAGGGTCTAACTGATCGCCATATTTGGGGTTGGGAAGGAAATTTCCCCCCAGGTCAGATTGGCAGAGACCTTGGGAGGGTTTCACCTTCCTCTGTAACATTTAGTAAGCCAGATTTTGCTCTTGCTTACATTCATGTGAATCCAGAACACTGTAACGCCATTAGCTGAGATTGCATTAAATAGTCATTGTTCATACGTAAATAAATCATGGGCCTTATATATTTCTTTACATTGGTAGATTTGTGGGGTGTTAGAACAGGGGCCCCATTACTTACCCAGCACCCAGGGGTGTAGCTAGCATTGGTGGATGAGCCAGGCCCACTGCACTTTTCTCTTCCTACCACACAGGGTATGTCTACATTGCAGCTGGGACCATGATTCCCCGCACAGGTAGCCAGACACTAGCTCCACGCAAGCTAGCACACGAAAAATAGCTGTTTAGCCCCAGCAGCACAGGCTGGCTGCCCTAGTACAATCATGCCCAAACCCTGAGCACTTACTCTGGTGGTGAGCCTAAGCCACCCCTCATACTGCTGCAGCTACGCTGCTATTTTTAGTGCTCTAGCTTGAGCAGACTATCGAGCATTCACAACTCTGTGCAGCTATAACCTCTAGTCAGCCTCTCTCAGGGCTTATTCAATACACTTTGAAATTGATGGAGAGACTCCCTTGGAGTTAAATGGGCATTGGCTAAAGCTTTCAGAAACCAGGGATAATAATGGCACCTTGTGTGTTTATAGCACCTTTCATCCAGAAGGATCTCAACGTGCATTGTAAACTTGTGCATGGAGGTGCAATTTGCTGCTGGTTCAGCCACTGGCATGGTTTAGAACAGCTTTAGGGCTACCCCACATTATATTGACTTGTAATGGCACCCTTACGCTACCCAGATGTTGCTAGTGCACACCTCTCAACAGTAGGGTGGCCAGGGGTCTAGTTTTTGACCGGAAAGTCAGGTCGAAAGGGGACCTGTACAGTGTCTGGTCAGATATACCGCAAGTGGGTGGGGAGGTGCCGGGTCATCAACCCGCAGGGCTGCCTCCTACCTGCATCTCATGGGCAGGCAGGCTCTGTGTCAGGGGCTGCCGCTCCCGTCCCAGCTTTGGGGCTGAGGGAGTCCAGCTTTGGGGAGGAAAGGGGGGAGAGGATGGAGCGATGAGGAAGGGGGAGTGGGAGAGCAACGAGCAATCGGGCAAGGCCTCGAGGGAAGAGGAGGGCCAGGGCCAGCGTCCCAGGGTAAGAGGGAGGGGGAGGTTCTGGTGCTCCTGCTGTAGTGTCTGGTTTTCAGAAATTAGAAAGTTGGCAACCCTATGTCATCACGCCTCTTATGATGGGGAATGGGAAGAGCTGACGTAGTGCTGGTTTACTGGTTCTGCATCAGCTGAGGATTCACCCAGGCCACAGAATGCTCAGCTGTCCATTTAAGGCCTCTTTGTGCTACAGGAGCAGAGCAAAGGGGCCGTAGCATAGATCAAAGTCTGGGCCTGGGTCTGATTCTCCTCTCACGTACCGTGGTGTAAACTGGGAGTAACTCCACTGAAGTCAATGGCATTATAGTGTAAAAAGAAAATTGAGCTTGCTGTTCTTATGTATGAATTGTCATAGGAGAAGATATAGCCTCTGGAAACATTCTTATGGCAGAGCCCTGTTAAGCTGTATCCAGCAACATCAGTCCAGGACTAAAAGGGGTGAGGGTGGGGAGAGAGGAGACCATGATAACCCACAGCTAAGCTCCCTTTTGCCCCAAGACACAAATGATAGTATCACTCAGAAGTGCCTTGTCCTCCAGCAGTCATCCTGATTTTTTTCACACATTACACTAGGCAGGCATTAAATAGTCCAAGGTCATAATAAGCCAATGTGACCTCTTTAAGGTAACATCAATTGGAAAAGTGCAGCTGCTAATTCTCTGCTCCAAAGAGTGTGTCTGTGATCTCAGCCTGGGAATTTGAGTGACAAAGCTGTTACAAACCTGTACCGGAAATACTTCTGTGGCCTTTATATGATGTCAGCAGGAGAGCGCCCATACATTTCTCTAAAACCTCAGGCAGGAGCATGTATGTTAGGCTGTTCTCCTGCATTGTGGGAAGCTGTTTGTACTGAAATAGAGGAGACTGACTTAAGTTTTCAATTACCAACAAGCTAGACAACAGATGGTATGTCTCACATCACGTCAGTTTTTATTGCCTCAACATTCAAAGCCCACTTACTTTTATTATGGTGAATCATGTTTGTAAACGGTCCAACCCTTCTGCTCAGATATGGGGCAAGGGCCTGGCTGCTTATCTATAGTCTGGGAAGCAATGACAACAATCTGAAATTTCCAAGAAGGGACTATTTTACGACTTGCAAAATGTGCTTGGGTGTTTCAGATCTGACGGTGTGGCAACATTGTCACTTTGTCAGTACTATATCACAGACGGTGTGTCTACACTGCAATCAGGAGGTGTGACTGCAGCATGTGTAGACACAACTGAGCTAGCTTTGATCGAGTAACAATAGCAGTGAGCCACGGCTGCACAGGCTAGCCCTGCCCACCCAGGACACTGTACATACTTGAGCAGCCATCACCCAGACTGCTGTGGCTTCACTGCTGTTGTTACTTGAGCTAGCTTTGAGCTAGCTGGATCAAAGCTAGCTCAGGTACGTCTGTATGTGCTGCAATCACAACTCCTGATTGCAGTGTAAACATACCTTGTATGATATAGTCCTGATATACTGGCCAATAGTGTAGACATACCCACTGTCAAGTGTCTGTCAGCATGTGGGAGTCCAACGGTGTTGAGGTGAGTTATCTGGATGGAGTTGCTTAGGTGGCTCTAGAACATATTTATGTGTTTCTGAACTATCTAGAGTACATTTCCCTTGTTAGCTAGAACTTTCATGAATAAGAACTGACAGCTCTGAGGTGGTCTTGCTCCAACGAATCGGTATCAGACATCTGGCCCATGGGTTCACTCTGGCCTGCTTGAGGCATGTATTTTGCCTGCACTTTGGGGAAACTGAGCTCTTATTAAATAAATAATAAAGAAAAGGGAGCTGATTCTCTTTTCACTCACACCAATGAGAAGAACACCTGCCAGCCGTGAACTGAATGTAAACTGATGCAGTGGTGTCTTCCTGAGTCTGGCAGACAGCCTGACACAATGAGTCTGAGAGGTGTGCCTTGCTCTTCATTCATCTCAGTGGGGTATTTGTGTTTAAGCTGAATGAAGACAATGCCCTCCAGGGTCAGTACATTCATGCCATGAGGGGGTTTGTACTGAAGCTGACCACCAGCAACGATCTGGTCAATTGTCCTTGTAGCTGAAACAGCCAAGGAGTTCTCTGCCACTCGGGAGAAAATGACTAACAAAACCATGCAAAAGGGTCATTCCTGTATTCCGCTTAATGAAGAAAATATGCATGTCAGCATTAACTGTTTCATTGCTGATTATTCTAGCAGATAGGATGGGAAAGAGGCAGGAATGAAGCCCATGTGGGGTGCAGGATATTGGGAACTGCTGCAGGGAAAGAAATAAGGAGACAACACAAAGTCAGGAGGGAAGAGGGGCATTTGGGAAGGAAAAAAACCAAAGATAGTGAATAATGGTGAGCATCCTTTTCCTGGAAGTGTCACTGACTGCAACACTAAAGGCATGGAATCAATAATAAACTATGATATGAATAAGTAGGCCTTTTTGTAGTAATTAAATGTTATACTCTACCTTTGCTCTTTGTGTAAACCCCCATCTGATGTTTCCTAGGAGTCAGACTGTGGATGGAGGGGATTAAATTTAAACCTTAGCCCATGAACCATAATTAAAAATGGAATTTGACCCTCTCCACAGAATGTATTTGACACCACCCTTTATATTATAACCTAATTAGAAAACTGAAAGGTGTGTATCTGCAACATTGCTCTCTACTGGACAGACTCAGAACTGTTCATCTGTATATCATAGACCCTCTGCTGTTAAAGCTAATCGAGATTTTCCTTTAGCTCAAGTGATAGGGTGTATGGCTGGGGTGGAGAATCTGGGTTCTATATCCACTGCCACCGTGCAGTTCCACATGCCCATGGTGTGCAGCACATTAAACTGTGATGTCATAAGTGGCCATAGATGTGTTACAAATATATAACAGGACTCTCAATTATATTATATAACACCCTGCTACAGGATGACTATGGTCCCACTTACCTTGCTAAGATCTTACTGTATTAAGTTTATGTATCACTGTGGGCCCAGGATTGTATGTAATTCCATGGAGGAGGGTGACCACAGCCGTCCAGGAATTAAGAACAGTGTATGTGTGTGTGCGTGTGTGTGTGGAGGGGGGAGTGTGATTAGGTGAATTCACTCAGGTTGTAACAGCTCCAGAGACGTACCACCACCCAGAGATGCTCACATATGCTGGTTCAAACTGGATTCTCAAGAGACCAACAAAATAAGGACTTTTGGATAAACAGCCTGAGTTTAAACTGACTCAGGGCCTGCTTTCTGATCCAGAAAATGGACAGAACTTTCTGTCCAAGGGAGTTGGCGTGGGAGAGCAGGGGGCAATTCTTGCAGAAGGGTTGGAAGGACACCTGCCAGAGCCCTTGCTGCAGCTGGGGTGACCTCTGACAAGCTTATTATCATGTGTGTAGGTTCTTTTATTGGTGTTAATATGTTTTCTATGTAAGGTTTTCACCTTAAGAATAAATGTGCTTGCTTATAAAGAGCTGTGTGGTAACTTATAACTGGGGGCAATTAACCTGTTCATAGCCCTCGGAGAGAAAGCAAAGCACCAACACAGGCCTGCTGAGGCACTCAGACTTGTGGGGGAGTTCTCAATATTGGCAGGGAACTGTGAACAGGGCCTGCTCCAGGCACCAGCGCAGGAAGCAGGTGCTTGGGGTGGCCAATGGAAAGGGGCGGCACGTCCGGGTCTTCGGCGGCAATTTGGCGGCGGGTCCCTCAGCTTTATCTTTTTTTTCCTCTTCGCTGCTTGGGACAGCAAAAAAGCTGGAGCCGGCCCTGACTGTGAAGCCTGGAAAAACCATGGTCAAGAGGGAGAGGGGCACTGGCCTCTGCCCAAAAAAGGTGATGGAGACAGAAGCCTAAGAGTGGCCTTTGCTGAACCAGAGTGGAGGAACACAGGTCCAGCTGCCCTGAACTCTGACAGGTCCAAACCAAAATTCCAGATAGGGACACTCACAAATTTCAGGAAAGTTTGACTCTGCATTTGAAATTTATGTCTGTGGCCAATTTCTAATTTACACTCCACCTCGATGAGCCTCTACTGTCTTTCATTGAAAATTACATTCTTGCTATTAGTTCCCAGATGCTAGGAAACAAGATTTGCTAAATTGTGCCTTGGGAGCTACAAAAGGTAGAAGAGATTAGCCATCCTAAAAGAAACTGATTCTTTAGAATGGGCATCTCCAATTGTTGCCAAGAAAAAGATAGGGGAATTTTACATTTGTGTCTAAAACAGTAGGGATTGACAGCCATGCATTATCACATAATGAGGAAGTGTCCTTGGAGCTGTGAGGAAGCAGGATGTTTACTACCATGAATTTGCAGAAATTATATAATGTATTAAGGTAAGTGGGACCTCACATGTTTTATAATGCATTAGGGGCTTTTTCTGTTTTGACATGTGAGTTATCAGCTCGTGTCTGTACTTTGTGCTTTCCAGAGATCAGTGGAATTGAAGATGAGTCAACAGTATGGCAAATGTCATTCTGAGATGTATTAACCGGAGTGTCATATGTAAGACACAGGAGGTCATTGTTCTGCTCTACTCAGACTGGTGAGGCCTCATCTGGAGTACTGTGTCCAATTTTGGGCACCACACTTTAAAAAAGATGTGAACAAATTAGAAAGAGTCCCGAGGAGAGCAACAAAAACAAGAGGTTCAGAAACCATGACCTATGAGGAAAGGTTAAGTGAATTAAGCATGTTTAGTCTAATGAAAAGAAAGCTAAGAGGGGACATGATAACAGTCTTCAAATATGTAAAAGGTTGTTACAAAGAGGACAGTGATGAATTGTTCTCCATGTCCACCGAAGGTCAGACAAGAGTAGATGAACTTAGTTTACAGCAAGGAAGATTTAGGTTAGATATTAGGAAAAACTTTCCAATTATAAGGATAGCTGAGTAGTGAACAGGCTTCCAAGGGAGGTTGTGGAGTCCCCATCATTGATGGTTTTTAAGAACAGGTTAGACAAATACCCATCAGGGATGGTCTAGGTATACATGTTCCTGCTGCAGCATGGGGAGACGGACTAGATTAAGTCCCTTCCAGCCCTACACTTCTACGATTCTATGGCACTGAATTTAAAAGGCCAATCTTGGTCTAATATTTTGAATGATATTATAATGTATGGAAGCAGAACAGAACACCATGTTAATAACTGGAGAGCTGGGTTTGAAAGTGTAGACAAGGCTGGTTTGAGATCATATATTTCCAGGTGCCACTTTTCAAAACAGATCTTTTAGAGAGACACATAAACCTGGACCCAGACCACACTGCAGCTGTCATCCCAAGCCAGTACATTTCACAAGTTTACATTA
>NW_020706776.1:0-6996 GCF_002925995.2 Terrapene triunguis
CTTCCTGCACCCCAACCCCCTGCCCTGAGCCCCCTTCTGCACCTGAACCCCTTGCCCTGAGCCCCTTCCTGTACACCGCACCCCCTCCCACGCCCCACACTCCCTCCCGCACCTCAACCCCCTGCCCCAGCCCTACATTCATGGCCCTGCATAAAATTTCCCCACCCAGATGTGGCTCTCGGGCCAAAAAATTTGCCCACCCCTGTTCTAGGACCTTCCTCATAGCATACTGAGTTTTGTCCAGATCCTACAGCAATTGTGGGACTTCTGCAGCCATATTATGTTAATGTTACAACTATAATGTTTACCAGGCAAATGGGGCCTGATTCTACAAGATGCTGAATATTTTCTGGAAAGTATTAAAACCCCTCAACTCCTGCTCCTCCAGACTTGCTGCTTTGAGACCTCCTCCAGAGTGTTTTGTTTTTCCAGAAAAGAACAATAACACTTCTGATTTGAAAACCCCTCTGATAAAAACCACTGCCTCAGCTGTGACAGGGCTTCCTTCCGGGGTTCTCTCTGCTCGGGGAGCTGTCTCAGGAACCATGTGTGGTTAAGCACAGTCTGCTGGAGCACAACTGTTACAGTAGCAATAAGTGATGCAGCAGGCAGGCACAGTTGTAGTGAAAAGATCTTTCTGGAACATGCTGGGAGGAGAGTGTTCCACGCTGAGGGGCTAAAATTTGTGGGTTAGTAGCCTGACCCCTGGTGTCACACCCAACTAGACCCCTTCTGAAACCTGACTCTCTTCCTCCAGTCCCACTCATCATACTACAGCTGTCATCCAAACTGAAATGTGATGGGATGGTGCAGAAGAGTCATTATACAGATATCAGACTGCACCTGTCCAGTTATATTCACCTTTGGATACTTTGTGAAATACCCTTGTATAAAACAGAAAAACTTCACAAAATGAAAGGAAATAAAATTGCTTAAAAATTGAAATGCAAATCAGGGTTTAGTGAAATGTAGAGAGAATGCCTCAGAGAGACCAAATGCCATTTAAAAAAGAATCATTACCATACCATACAGAAGGGACAGGCTATGGGTCCAGTAGATAGGGTACTGGCTTGTTAGTCAGACAATATGGGTTCTATTCCTGGCTCTGTCCTGCTGTGTGACCTTAGGTGAGTCATTTAAAGCCCTCTGTGCTGCTGTTCACCCTTTATATGCCTTGTTGATTTAGGCTGGAAGCTCTTTGCCACAGAGATGGTTTCTTACTATATGGGTGTGTATTCTGCTCAGCACAATGGGGCCCTGACATCTAAACAATACTAAAAGGTATAAAGATTCCCTGGGATGACTTCTCTGTTAGATGGAGTACAGTACTGCATGTGGCTTTTCTGCATTCAGAACAATCTGAGAGCAGGACCCTTCATCAGTCAGTGCTAACCTATTCCTTCTCTCCCTGCCCTTGAAGTGGGACAGGACAGAGACATGCCAATAATCATAGCACTTTCAGAGTGTTTTTCATTCAAGGCTCTCAAAGCGCTTTACAAACATGAATTAATTAAGCCACCTCACACCCCTGTAAGGTACTTTAGGTAGATATTATTATCCCCATTTTATAAATGGGGAAACTGAGGAAGACAGAAACTAGGGCCCAGATTTTTACAGGTATTTAGGTGTTACTGTGCTCAATGTTACAAAGCCTAGGTGATTTAAGGAGCCTAAGTATGATTCTTCCCAATGGGACTTAGGCATTTAGCAGCCTAAATACCATTGACTGTTAATGAGATTTTGGCTCCTAGATGCCTAAATCCATTTTGAAAATGAAATTTAGGCCCCTAAGTGAACACAGAGTGCCACAATGCCTAAATACCTTTAACAATCTGGGACTAAGTGATTTGCTAAAGGTCACACAACACATCAGTCGTAAAGGCAGAAGTAAACCCAAGAATCCTGTCTCCTAGACCCCCTGCTGTAACCACATAGACCAAGGATATTCAGACTTTTTGTAGAGTGGTCCACAGCTAACCAGTCAGATTGTCTTGTGGACACTCCCTCCTTATTTAAGGGCACGTGGCTTTCCTCCATCCACCATTGTGCAGGCTACCTCCCTGCCACTCCTGACTGAGGAGGCCACCTCCCCTGTCGCTTGTGGTTACATTATAGCCTATGGCAATTGCTTACATGGAAAAGTAATACTAGAAAAACACTTCATGTTTTTTATCTGTCTTCATGTGGGTGAAAGGAGGAGGAGAGCCAGCAGTATGCCACCAGCCAGCTCTCCATAAACCACCAGCAAAGCGCCCATGGACCAGCAGCAGTACTAGACTACACACTCTTCAAATATTCAGGTCCCTGAAACTGCTTTCTAAGGGTGGGGGTGGGGGACCCAATAAAATATCCAGAACCTGGGTTGGTGCTGCTGGAAAAGTATCCTCTAGAACACAGGTCCCAGTTCACCTAATCTATCTGATTATGCCTGAATGGGCCCCTATGTTCAGGAGAGTTTGGAACTAGAAATACCTATCAGGCCTGAAATAAAGTAAGAACCATTCCTGATCCTTTGCTGCAAATGGTGTCTAAACCCCAGGACACCATTTCAGGTTAAAACACAGCTGCCTATGCCCTTCTTTTCCCTTGTCATTTAGTTGGGTCACTGGTTTGGCCTGTGATTGTATCTGTGTCCAGCCTTCAGTCACAGAATAAGAGGCTGTGAAGAGCAAATTTGCTCACTCATCTGTTGCTTGTTTGCTGGAAACCAAGACTAATTAGAGTCAGGAGGTGACAAATGAGCATTAATAGGGATATTGACATGAGACCAAACCTTGTTTAGGAAGTCGTGTACCCTGCACTCATGAGGCAGGACCATATCTGGTTCCAGCTCCTAGACCGTGTGTGGTGCAAGGGTCCATCTGGCTGGTTGTGGCCCACATAGAGAGGGACTCTTTGATAAGCGTGTGAGCAGAAAGGGCACTGCGCTAGTATGCAGGCCTTCCAAGTGGCTTCCGCACAGCATACTGAGTTGCTACAGAGAGGAGTTAAATGAAAACCTCCCCCTTTGTTGTGAAGTGGGAGCGAGGCACTTTTGGCTGTGCAAACTGCATATGGCACGGTGACAAGGCCACAATGTTCGCCTTAGCAACAGGCACCTGAAACAGAAACAGCAGCTTGTTCCAACATGGGAAGCTGGTTGGACTCCCCTACAATCAATACAGCAATGGTATTGAGAGGTGTATATACAACATACATTGAAATGAAAAACATGTTCTTGCCAGGGGTGCTGATGGAAGCCAGGGAAGCCACTGTGAATTAAATCTGGTCATTCTCTGTACCCCGGGGCTCTTGAGAAGGGGAACTGGGAAAGAGTAAGATGTCAGAGGCTTTCCCTGTGTGTGCTTGGGCTGTCTTGCCCATCATGCTGCAGTCCAAGTGCCTTTGATGCGTTATTGTTTTATGCTAAGATTGGCTCATAAAGGACTCTTCTCCTCTTTTCCATTCCAGCTACTTGTCTGTGTAATCTTTCTTCTGAATTCCTCCCAAAGCATTTCCCATCATCACTTTCAATGTCCTAATTGACCCACCCCTTCTGTGCTTTTCTCTGATCACCTACAGCCACCTGCTTAGCCAGACTTTGCCCGACATACATTCCAATTCAATCTAGAAACTATGATCATTCATGATTATTCCCACCAAATTTCTGTCTACCAGGATCAGTAGTGAGGGCATTCCTCATTGAGACAGAATTACTGAACAGGAGGTCTGGAGGGGAAGGTGAAGACAGAGAGGAGATAGCTGATTGCTTTGATAGAAAGGTGATGGGTGATACAGAAAAATAAGATAGCATACACACAGATAGGGAAGCTTCAGGGCTGGTATAGAGATCTGCTCACCCTTCCAAATCTGTGTTAGGCAGGCCAGAATAATGTACTTAGCTCACCCATCAGGTCTCCTTTGAAACGGCAAGATGCACCTTTTTCATGATGTGAGTGTAGTGTCTCCCTTCTTATTGAAGGGGCTGGAGATCCTGGAGTTTCTGACCCTCCTGGCTCCATAGCGACCGAGGAGCGTAGGGAAGGGGATGGAAATCAGACATCACAGATATGAGGCATGCTTTCCAAATCTGCTACTTCTGAGCAACAGTGATCATTTTCTCACAGTTGAGTGGACTTTTGAGAAGGAAATCACTCCTCCTTGGCATGTTATTCCATGCTGTCCTCTGTCAGGGCTGAACACAGATGGAGTTATGTAATGGGGTTGCGAGTTGCTAGAGATTGGAGAGGCCACTGTGAAGAAAGGAAATGACCTTGTTCCCCACACTAACAAAAATTAACAAGTAACTTTAGTATCAGGCCTTTGGCCACTAGGTGGATCTAGAGAGCCTTACTTAGTTGATTAAGGAAAATTCCTTTAAATTGTTTCCAGTTTTGCTTCTGACCCAGATTCTGGCTTCCTGAAAGAGGAGATGGGTAATATGGCTTGGGTTTTTCCTCTCTGATGCGAATGTTATTAAGCCAGAGGTGACTCTCAATAAATTATAATTGCCAGAGTTAGTCACTACAATGCCATAATTTCATTAGCCGTGCCCTGAAGCCCTGTAGAGTAGTGAAGCTCTTGGCCATGCTGGTGTCACTCAAATTCTCCTGCAATCCTGACAATATCTCTGCCTCCCAGGCATGCACGTTCCTGTAGTCTCCCATCAGTCACAAAGGAGGAAGCAAACAAACTTCCAGTTGAGACAAGCTGAGCACAGTTTCTACTGGCTTGACTAGAGGGATGCTTCTTCTTGGCTCATGACATTGCTGACTAGAAATCATATGGGTCTTGGTTCATGTGTTGATGCCCATCCAGTTGTTCCAGCCACTGGAAGAAGAGGGTGGGGATCTGCTGAGTGGTTAAGTCATCTCCAGTGCCTGGCCACCATTTTGGTGGTGGGTTCACCTCATGTCATTGCAAAGCTTTCACCAGGCTGTATTTGGTCATGGACAAATCACCCCCAACTCTGTCTTACATATTACAGGAGTCCGGTTTTAAGATTTCAAGCTCCACACTCACACATACCACTGGATATGAAATGTCACATCATGAGGTGGACATGATGAGAAAATTATACAAGCAAGGTATAAAATGGGGATGATGGGAAGATGAGGTAACATGGCTAGTGGAGACTGTTAGTAGAGACTGCACTGCTGGATGACTTTTGGCAATCTACCTGGTGCAGCATATCACAGGGCTGAAGAGGTTATTTACATTCCAGGAATGATTACAAACCAAACATCAATATAAATGTGATGCTGGGCTCCTACAGCAAAGAAAAGCCCAGTGAAACAGAGTAAGTTTGTTGCAGAATTAGAGTCAGCAAGGTGTGTGGTCAGTGATTGGGGCAGAAGGATGCAAGAAAATGTGGGACTGGTGGTCCAGAAGTTGGGCTCTTCTCAACAAAGCAAAAGAACAAGCAGACGGATGGCAAAGAAGAGGTTTCCCAACTGAATTGGATAAAATAAGAACCATCCATTCTTTACCTTAAATCCGAATGGGACCTGTTTCTGTTTATCTGAAGGTTCCAAAAACTTGACTAACTTTCTTCTCTTCATCATTTTTCATTTTCATGACTGCTACTGCACCTCCCTCCCCCCTTGTTCTAGTTTGGCCAGGAAATGGAAGTTCCAAAATACCTTGACAGAGGCAGTTCTCACAGTATTTCCAGCCTGGCTGGAATCGGGAAGTACAGGAAACCTTACAGGCAGCCTGTTCTCATGAAATTCCCTGCTTAATATTTTTGCAGACCGAAAGGTTCAGATAGTTCAAGCAAGCAACTTTTGGATACTTGTCAGAACCAAACCTCCAAGCCCTTGGAGGCTCGCCTGTCACCAAGTCTTAGAAGCAAAGAAACAAACCCCGATCTCAGGAGACAATATTTATTGGGACATAGTAATGATTCTTGGTTATATTTTACATAGATGTGGACAGAGCCAGAAGGACCAGATGTCCTGGTGCTGAGGAAGTGGGGGACCAAACTGACTGTGTGATGCCATTAGTCTTCATTTCCTGAGGAAATGGTGGAAACTTGTGAGCAGTAAGCAGTCAAAATCTTTTTCGTATTTAAACTCTTCCCAAGAAAATGAAACCTGAGATTCCTTGGCATATCTTTAGGGCATACACATCTGGGACTAATTTAGTCAGCCAATGGATTGCCACTGCTTCTCTATTCAAGCCCAGTCGGCTGGCATGTTGGCTCCTCAATGAAGAAATTTGCCTGCTGCAGGGGTAACAGGACTACAGGACTGGTGAGAGGCTAGAAGCTGCCACCATCTTGTCCCCAGCTTCACTCCATCCACACTGCTGGATTCAGCAATACCAAAGTAGCACACTGGGGGACAGGTGCTCTGTCACTACAGGTGCATCTGTACCACTATTTACAAGAGAACATACTTTAGAATAGCAGATTAGGTTGAAACTCCTGTAAGCCGAGTCTGAATGAGCCCTCCCCTGACATCTAGTGATGAGCTGTGGAAGAGGACTTCAGGAGCTGATCTTGTTTGCACAGGCACACCCACCCTGTGTAGGTACTCAGCATGATGGGATTGCTGGCCCAAATGATCACTTTTGGCTGGTGTTGGATCCCCAGTCTCCTTGTTTTTGGGGCAGGAGTAATAAAGGGTTGTTATCCTTGTGTGAATCAAGGGCAGCAGAACTGTACTTGGCATAGTCTGATTGAGGGACTCACCCTCAACTAAACGGCCCTCGCTAGGCAGGGGACATGGGTTCCAAAGCCCAGTGAGTTGAGAGAGAGGGTGGGGACAAGTAGTTGTACTTTGTGGTGTGGGCCCTGCCTAAGGGCCCTAGATGCTATTTGACATTTCTGCTCTCCACTGTCTAATAACAGAGCTAATTTGAACTCAATTGAGAGTCTTGTACACCCTGCAGAGCTGAAATCACTGATACCTAGGTCTAAGCATTAGACCTGTTCTGGGACAGTGTCTCTGATGCAAGAGACTGCCCAGTGTGCACCAGCAGTGAGGCTCCCCACTAACAGCTGAAATCACTTAG
>NW_020706777.1:0-1086 GCF_002925995.2 Terrapene triunguis
TTGGAAGCTGGCTGCTGTATCAGGCCCAATGGTGGCAACAGGGCGTAGCAAGCCTAGGTGAGCAGCTGAAATCCCAGAGGCAGGAGCTCAAGGTAGATGGTAAGTAGCCAGTGGGGGTGGTGGAGGGGGCAACAATGATGGTGGTGGTGGGGATCGGGGGGGGGACACAGATGGACCAGGGGGCAGGCTCCACGCCACACCCCCTGTGTCCCCACAAACACAGTCTAGACCCCCACCACAAGAGCACAGTTCAAAAGTTACTCAGTCCGGGAGGGCCCCCTCCACGGTGGTCTGTAGAATTCCTACGCGCTCCCGCACTGGCAGATGGTCCTCTTCTCCTCCTCAGGGCTCCAGCAGCTCCCCAGCAGCAAACGCAGCAGCTCCAGGCGGCAGTCTGGTGGCCAGCAGGAAGGACCCTTCTCAGGTGGAGGTGGTGGTGGCATCCCCAGCAGCAGGAGCAATGGCTGGGGTCTCTCCCTCCCCTCCTCTGGGGAGTGGGCCAGCAGCCCCCCCCCCCCAAGGGGCTGTAGCTGGAGCAGCAGCAGCCAAGGGTATGTCTACACTACGGGATTAATCCGAATTTAGATAATTCGAATTTGGGAAACAGGTTGTATAAATTCGATTGTGCGCGGCCACACTAAGCACCTTAATTCGGTTTTTAACCACATTAATTCGGTGGTGTGCGGCCACACTACCCCATTAATTTAAACACAGTAATTCGGTGGTGTGCGGCCACACTAACCCTAATTCGAATTAACAAAATCGATTTAGGCGCTACTCCGCTCGTCGAGGTGGAGTACAGAAATCGATTTTAAGTGCCCTTTAATTCGAATTAACTGGCTCTGTAGTGTGGACGGGTGAAGGGTTAATTCGGATTAACGCAGCTAAATCCGAATTAAAGTCGTAGTGTAGACCAGGCCTAAGGGTGTGGGTGGGTCTAGCAGCCAGCCAGCAAGCAGGTAGCAGAGAAAGAGGAGGAGCAGCCCCCTACCTCCCTCTCTCCAGGCCAGAGGGCTACAGGAGAGTGATCTATTAGTCCCAGGTCAGACAGGGTTTCTGTTCCCTGAGTGACCAGAGCAGGGGCTG
>NW_020706778.1:0-2517 GCF_002925995.2 Terrapene triunguis
GTAAGGTGCCCCTTAACACCCTGCGCCCCTCCCCCCTGAACTCTGGGACTGTCTGACAGTGAAACTCGCTATCCCATCCACAAGCTGGAGTTCTTGGCCTTGAAGTGGGCCATCACTGAGAAATTTCGAGACTACTTGTATGGTGCTCAGTTCCAGGTGTGGACAGACAACAATCCATTGACTTACGTGTTAACAAGTGCTAAGTTGGATGCTACCGGGCAGAGATGGGTGGCCGCCTTGGCTAGCTATGAGTTCAGCATTCAATACCGATCAGGGAGAAGCAATGTAGATGCAGATGCATTGTCCAGGCGTCCGCAGGCACCTGAAGTGGCTATGATACCCAGGGATGGAGTGAGGGCTATTTGCAGTGTGAGTCGCCGAGAGCCAGAGGCCCATGAGAGTCTTCATGGATGTGTTGCTGAAGCTTTGGGCCTGCCCCCTGACTGCGTGCCTTCTGCGTCTGTGAACTATATTGCATTGGACCAATCTCCCTTGCCCGTGCTCAATGCGGCTGACTGGCAAGAAGCCCAGCTGCAAGATATTGACATTCGTGATACACTACTTGCCAAAAGGGAGGGGCGAAGCCCAGCTGCGGTTGTCCCCCCTAACCCGGAGGGTAAACTACTATTGAGAGAATGGACCAAACTAAAACTGATCCAGGGAGTGTTACATCGAATGACCACCGACCCTTTACAAAAGCAACGAGCACAACTAGTGCTGCCAAAAGAGTACAGAGCCCTGGCCATGAGGGCCCTGCATGATGACTTCGGACATTTAGGGATGGAGAGGACCCTGGAACTTCTTCGTAGTAGATTCTATTGGCCCCGGATGGCTGAAGATGTTCGTAGGAAATGTGAGACTTGCGCTCGATGTGTTCAAAGGAAGACTCTGCCCACGAGGGCTGCATATCTCAAGAACATCACCAGCACCAAACCTTTGGAACTGGTATGCATCGATTTCTTGTCTTTAGAAGTAGACAAGAGGAATATTGGGAACATTCTAGTAGTGACTGACCATTATACGCGATATGCGCAGGCATATCCCACGCGTGATCAGAGGGCCACCACTGTCGCTCGAGTACTGTGGGAAAAATATTTTTCAGTTTATGGATTCCCAGCCCGGATACACTCGGATCAGGGGCGGGACTTTGAGAGTCACCTTCTGAAGGAGGTGCTGAGGATAGCGGGAATTAAGAAGTCTAGAACAACGCCTTATCACCCGCAAGGTGATCCTCAGCCAGAGAGGTTCAACCGAACCCTATTAGATATGTTGGGGACTTTGCGACCAGAGCAGAAAGCAACCTGGAGCCAACATGTTGCATATCTGGTGCACGCCTACAACGCCACAAAGAACGATGCTACGGGGGTCACCCCATATCTCTTAATGTTTGGGCGAGAACCAAGATTACCAATAGACCTGTGCTTTGGTGTATCAGAGGATGGAGATAGCTATGAAACTCATCAGCAATATGTATCCCGACTGAGAGAAAAGCTGCGGGATGCTTATCACTTAGCTACATCTGCGGCTCGGAAGAACGCAGACCGCAACAAACATCGATATGATGCTAGGGTACGTCTGCAAGAACTCCAGCCGGGGGACAGAGTCCTGCTGCGAAATTTGGGTATTGCTGGCAAACACAAGATAGCTGACAGATGGAAGGCAATACCTTACTTGGTGATGGAAAAGCTAGGGGACCTGCCGGTCTACAAGATCAAACCTGAAGAAGGTCCAGGGCAGACAAAGACAGTGCATAGAAACCTTTTGCTCCCGGTGGGGGAATTGGTAGGCACCCCGTATGAGATGGGCCACAACAGGGCAACTGGGCAGAATGAAGGTGCTGGACCAAAGCCGCCCTCCAACGTGGACAGCCAGCCCCCTGCAGCTAACCTACCCCCATGCAGCACATCCGAGAGTGAGTCTGAGGAGGAAGACACAACCATGGTGTATCCTGGGATGGAGACAAGATTTCAGTCTCGATCAGCTGAATCAAAAGGGAGCTCCTCCTCTTCCGCCCTAAACCCCATGGCAGAAGTATTTAGGCCCATTCCTGACACCCCTGAGCCACTGGTGGGACCCCCATGTGATGACACACCCAGGTTATTGGACAGTGGAGACATACAGGTGGAGGATGTCCTGGGCACCTTGGACCCTCCACTGTTAGAACTAGAAATGCAGGAGCCTATACCAATAGCTGAGGGGCCCTCAAAAGAAACCTCTCCATCCATCGTTCAAGAGGCTGTCCCTCCTACCACGGCAACAGAGATTCTCAATAGACGAGACAGGGTAATAAGGCCAGTAAAACGGTTGACTTATGATGCACCTGGGGTGACTAGTGAGGAACCAATATGTTTAGCACACAGGCTTGTGGAAGCTAAAGTGGGCTATCTGAGGCCCTTTGGAGGGAACCAGTGAGTTGGTATAATAGGGAGTGTGATTTGTCGGGACGACAAATTCTCGGCTGGGGGGAGGATGTAAGCAGAGTCAGGATGAGCTCTACCCTGACATCTGGTGGTGAAT
>NW_020706779.1:0-2449 GCF_002925995.2 Terrapene triunguis
ATGTGCTGAATTCAAATATGACAATTAAAACAACTGATTGGCTACTGTTTCTAAGATATTTAAGTTTTTACATTTTATGTCTATGTATATTGTGTAGATAGTAGAGTTTTAATCATCAATTGTAAACCTAGGTCTTTTCATGTGTTTATGGTTGCTTTACATGATAATATTTCACCTGTCCTGTTTATGTAACACTTTAAAAATCAGCAAAAGGGTTATATAAATAAAATTGATTATGAAACAAAAGGCAAAAAACTATTATGTACATAGTTTAGTCCTATTCAGTGTCTACTCGGCGCTTCTTGGCTTGTCTCTTGTATTCGTTAAATGGAGCATCTCTTGTCACTGTCCAGCAATAGTCTGCAAGCATTGATGGGCTCCATTTGCCCTGATAGCGTTTCTCCATTGTTGCAATGTCCTGGTGAAATCGCTCGCCGTGCTCATCGCTCATTGCTCCGCAGTTCGGTGGAAAAAAATCTAGATGAGAGTGCAAAAAAATGTATCTTTAGTGACATGTTGCAACCAAGACTTTTGTATGCCTTGAGGAGGTTTTCCACCAACAACCTGTAGTTGTCTGCCTTGTTGTTTCCGAGAAAATTTATTGCCACTAACTGGAAGGCTTTCCATGCCGTCTTTTCCTTGCCACGCAGTGCATGGTCAAATGCATCATCTCGAAGAAGTTCACGAATCTGAGGACCAACAAAGACACCTTCCTTTAGCTTAGCTTCACTTAACCTTGGAAATTTTCCATGGAAGTACCTGAAAGCTGCTTGTATTTTGTCAATGGCCTTGACAAAGTTCTTCATCAGACCCAGCTTGATGTGTAAGGGTGGTAACAAAATCCTCCTTGGTTCAACAAGTGGTGGATGCTGAACACTTTTCCTCCCAGGCTCCAATGACTGTCGGAGTGGCCAATCTTTCTTGATGTAGTGGGAATCTCTTGCACGACTATCCCATTCGCAGAGAAAACAGCAGTACTTTGTGTATCCAGTCTGCAGACCAAGCAAGAGAGCAACAACCTTCAAATCGCCACAAAGCTGCCACTGATGTTGGTCATAGTTTATGCACCTCAAAAGTTGTTTCATGTTGTCATAGGTTTCCTTCATATGGACTGCATGACCAACTGGAATTGATGGCAAAACATTGCCATTATGCAGTAAAACAGCTTTAAGACTCATCTTCGATGAATCAATGAACAGTCTCCACTCATCTGGATCGTGAACGATGTTGAGGGCTGCCATCACACCATCGATGTTGTTGCAGGCTACAAGATCACCTTCCATGAAGAAGAATGGGACAAGATCCTTTTGACGGTCACGGAACATGGAAACCCTAACATCACCTGCCAGGAGATTCCACTGCTGTAGTCTGGAGCCCAACAGCTCTGCCTTACTCTTGGGTAGTTCCAAATCCCTGACAAGGTCATTCAGTTCACCTTGTGTTATGAGGTGTGGTTTAGAGGAGGAGGATGGGAGAAAATGTGGGTCCTGTGACATTGATGGTTCAGGACCAGAAGTTTCATCCTCTTCCTCTTCCTCGTCTGACTCAAGTGAGAATGATTCTGGTGCATCAGGAACCGGCAGTCCTTCTCCGTGGGGTACTGGGCGTATAGCTGATGGAATGTTTGGATAATGCACAGTCCACTTTTTCTTCTTTGACACACCTTTCCCAACTGGAGGCACCATGCAGAAGTAACAATTGCTGGTATGATCTGTTGGCTCTCTCCAAATCATTGGCACTGCAAAAGGCATAGATTTCCTTTTCCTGTTCAACCACTGGCGAAGATTTGTTGCACAAGTGTTGCAGCGTATGTGTGGGGCCCACCTCTTGTCCTGATCTCCAATTTTGCAGCCAAAATAAAGGTGATAGGCTTTCTTAACCATAGTGGTTATACTGCGCTTTTGTGATGCAAAAGTCATTTCACCACAAACATAGCAGAAGTTATCTGCACTGTTCACACAAGTACGAGGCATCTCTGCTCACTTTGGCTAAACAGAAATGTGTCCCTTTGCAAAATCAAACACTGACAAATAAGAGAGCACGACACTGTATGATTTCTAGCGCTGATATAGGGCAATTTGTTCAGCAGAGTGATGTAAGCTTCGTTATGATTGCATCATCCATGACTTCTAGGAATAACATGATGCAATTCATATCATGTATGATGCAATACCAGCTTCAGATTGCATCATTCATTGTTTTGCCTAAAAAGCAAGTACTGTCCAAACCAAGTCATAGATTTATTCATAGATCCAGTCAAAGATGTATTTTAGTCATTTCTGGTTTAAATTGAAATCCCTTCCCTTTATAACTCACTTATCCTCCACCATTCCCAAGTCAAGGGTCGTATATACTGACCCAATAGCAGATCTTGAAAACTAGAGCCAATCAACAATTTTAAGCATCATTTTCGTTCTCAGTGACCCAGAATTAGTAAAGTTTGACTACA
>NW_020706780.1:0-4848 GCF_002925995.2 Terrapene triunguis
AAGACTAAACAAAAGGAATTTAGTCAGTTTTCCCTAGTGAGATGCCTTTTGGTAAATAAAGGAAATTTGGCTATGTTTATAAAATAGCTCCTAAAGATGCTTTCCACTTAGGCCTGGTCTACACTAGGCTTTTATGTCGACTTTAGCGCCGTTATATCGAATTAACCCTGCACCCGTCCACACCAGGAAGCCATTTAGTTCGACATAAAGCTCTCTTTAAATCGATTTCTGTAATCCTCCCCAACGAGAGGATTAGCGCTAAATTCGACATGGCCATATCGAATTAGGCTAGGTGTGGATGGAAATCGACGGTAATAGCTCCGGGAGCTATCCCACAGTGCACCACTCTGTTGACGCTCTGGACAGCAGTCCGAGCTCGGATGCTCTGACCAGCCACACCCCCGGGAAAATTTGAATTCATTTTCATTTTCCTGTCTGGGCAGTTTGAATCTCAGTTCCTCTTTGGACATCGAGGGGAGCTCAGCAGCAGTGGCAACTATGCAGAGCTCTCCAGCAGAGATGGCCGTGCAATCCAATAGAAAGAGGGCCCCAGCATGGACTGATCGGGAAGTCTTGGATCTCATCGCAGTGTGGGGCGATGAGTCCGTGCTTTCCGAGCTGCGCTCCAAAAGAAGGAATGCTAAGATCTACGAGAAGATCTCCAAAGCCATGGCAGAGAGAGGCTACAGCCGGGATGCAACGCAGTGCCGCGTGAAAATCAAGGAGCTGAGACAAGGCTACCAAAAAACCAAAGAGGCTAACGGACGCTCCGGATCCCAGCCCCACACATCCCGTTTCTACGAGGCACTGCATTCCATCCTGGGAGCGGCCGCCACCACTACCCCACCCCTGACCGTGGACTCCGAGGATGGGATCATGTCCGCGGCCGGTTCCTCGTCGGACATGACAGCGGACGGGGAAGATGAAGAAGGAGATGAGGAGGACGAGGCAGTCGAAGCGCTGGCACCGCTGATTTCCCCGACAGCCAGGAGCTCTTCATCACCCTTACCGAGATCCCGTACCAACCGTCCCCATCCCTTACCCCGGACACAGAATCAGGGGAAGGATCAAGCAGTAAGTGCTGTAAACATGTAAACATTTATTTAAAACAGAACGGTAATATTTATACTATTAACAATGTACATTTATAAAAGTTCTGTAAACTAGTAAAAAAATAATCAGGTACAAAACAGGAATATTTACAAAGGTAACAAATGGGTTTTCATGATTTCTCTGTCTTAGGCTCTTCTCAATTTAGTCCCAAGTGTTTTAAAAAATTTTCACAATGTCCGTTACTACATGATTCCCAGGCCCAAGACGCTCCACTCCAAAGTCCCAGTGCACCTACGCGAAAATCCGGTCAATGTGGCCGGGGATCGACGAGAAATCCTCGTAGGAGAACTCCTCGTAGGTCTCGTGGAGGTAGAGCTCAAGCCTGTTGATCAGGTTCCGGGGTAGGGCGATCTTAGTGGGCCCTCCGTGGTAGCAGACATGTCCCCTCCATGCCACAATCAGGTACTCGGGGATCATGGCCCGACATAGCATGGCGGCATACGGCCCCGGTTTCTGCATGCTTTCCCGCAGCATGCGTTCTCTCTGGGTGTCCGGGATCCTCAGGAGGGTGATGTCGCTCATGACGCCCTGCTTTGAATTAGGGAGGGGACTGTTAGTATTGGGACTGCTTTACAGCCACGCGGTGGAGGGAGAGGGGCAGCATACAGGGATTTTTCCCTGGGACAGCCGCGAGGGGGTGGGACAGGGGCAGAGTTGATGCTGTCCTGATTGCTGGCAGCAGAGACTGGCATTGCTTTCAATGTGAAAGGAGGCCAGTGCTACTGCTGGAGTTTTAAGCAGCCACAAGTCTGCGGCTTACCATTATTGCCCGCTCCAGAAGTTCAGGTCTCCAGCCACAGTTCTCTGAACAGTCCAAGACCTCCGCAAGTCCACAGGCACTGAAGGCGACGGCCGAAAATTCGACCTTGTCCTGAGTGCGCATGTGAGAGGTGCAGTGCATGGTCTTGTTCACAGAGAAAGACTAGGTTCTTTGTATACAATTTCATTTATCTGTCTCAGGAATTCACTCCCTTTTCACAATTCACACAGACACATCTGCGACTGTCTCCCAACCCAGCCTCTCAGCACACTCCCAGAGGCTAGCGCAGATTAGGCGGAGGAAGAAGAAGACGCGTGAAGACATGTTCTCAGAACTAATGGACTGCTCCCGAGCCCAGGCAGCCCAGCAGACACAGTGGAGGGAGAACTTGTCACAAATGCACCGAGCAGTCATGGAACGGGAGGAGAGGTGGCGTCAGGAGGACCAACAGGCTACTGAAAAGCTGCTTGGACTAATGAGGGAGCAAACGGACACGCTCCGGCGCCTTGTGGATGTTCTGCAAGACCGGAGGCAGGAGGACAGAGCCCCGCTGCAGTCTATCTGTAACCGCCCTCACCCTCCACCAAGTCCCACACCACCCTCACCCAAACTCCAAAGAAGGAGGGGCGGCAAGGGCCGTTAAAACTTTCAGTCAACCCCTGCAGACTGCTCTAGCACTAGAAGGCTGACATTCCCCAAAATTTCATAAGTCCTTTCCCACCCACCTCACAGAAGCCCCCGTCCAAGTTTCACACCCCACGTTTCATGTCTGGTTCGCAATAAAATGTTTGTTTCTGTCCATTACTGTTTCAGTCAGGTTCTTTTGAGGGAGAGTCTGTCTGGAGGGGGGGAAGGGGCTTGGTAATTGGGCAGGACAGTGACCTTTAGCAGGGTACAGAGGCGGTGTCAGGTCCAGCATCAGGACACATATACAGTGCAGTCACTGGTTACCCTGGTCAGTCTGGGAGGTGTTTTTCATGTTCTCCATTGAAATAACCAGTCCACCAGTGCGGAGCCTGTCATTCCGGGAGTTTAGAAGCATCATTTGCATCAGAACACTGAACCCGCCCCCCGCCACAGTCTGCGTCCCCGGTTTAAAATATTCCCGCGAAAACAGCAATACAGACAACGCTGTTCATTAACAAAATCGAAATGATTTTATTTTTTGGGAAGGGGAAGGGGGTGAAGGGGGTATGTAACTGGAGAGGATAGTCAAAATGAACTGGGTAAAGAAACGGGGGCAGGTTCAGCTTCTCTGTCCACAAACTGAAAAGTCACTGGTTGCCCTGCTCACTCAGGAACCTAGCTTTCAAAGCCTCCCGGATGCACAGGGCGTCCCGCTGGGATCTTCTAATGGCCCGGCTGTCTGGCTGGACGTAATCAGCGGCCAGGCTATTTGCCTCTACCTCCCACCCCGCCATAAAGGTCTCCCCCTTGCTCTCACATAGATTGTGGAGCACACAGCAAGCTGCAATAACGATGGGGATATTGGTTTCACTGAGATCACAGCGAGTGAGTAAGCTTCTCCATCTCCCTTTGAGACGGCCAAAAGCACACTCCACCACCATTCTGCACTTGCTCAGCCGGTAGTTGAACAGTTCTTTTTCTGTGTCCAGGGCGCCAGTATAGGGCTTCATGAGCCAGGGCATTAGCGGGTAGGCTGGGTCCCCGAGGATGACTGTAGGCATCTCCACATCCCCAAGAGTTATTTTGTGGTCTGGGAAGTAAATACCTTCCTGCAGCCGTCTAAACAGACCAGAGTTCCTGAACACACGAGCGTCATGAACCTTGCCCGGCCATCCGACGTAGATGTTTGTAAACCGTCCCCGATGGTCCACCAGTGCTTGCAGCACCATTGAAAAGTAGCCCTTTCTATTGATGTACTGGCTGGCCTGGTGGTCCGGTCCCAGGATAGGGATGTGAGTCCCATCGATAGCCCCACCGCAGTTTGGGAATCCCATCGCGGCAAAGCCATCTATGATGACCTGCGCGTTTCCCAGGGTCACTACCTTTGGGAGCAGTACCTTCACGATTGCCTTGGCTACTTGCATGACAACAACCCCCACGGTAGATTTGCCCACACCAAAGTGGTTCGCGACTGACCGGTAGCTGTCCGGCGTTGCAAGCTTCCAGAGGGCTATGGCCACTCGCTTCTGGACAGTGAGGGCTGCTCGCATGCGGGTGTCCTTGCGCTTCAGGGCAGGGGACAGCAACTCACAAAGTTCGAGGAAAGTCCCCTTCCGCATGCGAAAGTTTCGCAGCCACTGGGATTCATCCCAGACCTGAAGCACTATACGGTCCCACCAGTCCGTGCTTGTTTCCCGGGCCCAGAATCGCCGTTCAACAAAATCCACATGCCCCATTGCCAACGTCATGTCCTGGGCGCTGGGGCTCGTGGTTTCTGACAGCTCTGTGCCACTCTCCGACTTCAGGCTCTCACGGCGGTGCCGTAGCCTCCTCGCCCGATTTCTCTGCATCTGCCTCAGGGAAAGGTGTATGATAAGCTGCGAGGTGTTGAGAACGGCCACAAGTGCAGCGATGGTCGCAGCGTGATCCATGATCGCAGTGCTGTGGCGTCCGCGCTGTCACTGACCAGAAAAGTGCGCGAACTGATTTCCCGCCGGCGCTTTCATGGAGGGAGGGAGGGCGTTAGTGACGGACGGATGACGACAAATTTTTTTTACCCAGAAGGCATTGGCGGCTCGACCCAGAATTCCGATGGGCAGCGGGGACTGCGGGAACTGTGGGATAGCTGCCCACAGTGCACCGCTTCCAATATCGACGCTCGCCCCGTTAGTGTGGACTCACAAAGTCGAATTACTGTCCTTAGTGTGTCCTTAGTGTGGACACACACGTTCGACTTTGCAATATCGATTCCACATATTCGATTTAAGTAAAATCGAATTACCCTCGTAGTGTAGACATACCCTTAGACTTTCTAAAAACATTAACTAAGGAAATTCACACACACATAC
>NW_020706781.1:0-8904 GCF_002925995.2 Terrapene triunguis
CTTAGACTTTCTAAAAACATTAACTAAGGAAATTCACACACACATACACACACAGGCTGGAACTAGGGTTGTTAATGTTAACTCCTTAAGGGAAAAATCTTTGAGTAAAAATCTTTGATTTACAAAAAGAATACAAGCAGTAGCATAGAAATTCAAAGTTAACTTTATGCTACTAGTAGTATTAATAATAAAAAATCCATGTATACACAATTCTATCATATCTTGTCTTATAGTATGCTCATTACTGAGCATCTCTCTCATTCCTATATCACCATATATGTAACAATCAAAAACTAGGAGGAAAGCCTGGTCCCATTGACTTCAGTAGGGCTAGGATTTTACCTAGATGAATATCCTGTCCTCAAAAAATACACATCTTAATTGTCCCAAAACTGAACAATGATCTAAATGAAGTGTCTTATTTTTGTTGATAGACTCACAAAACATTATTACGGCATTGACTACAACGTGAGCCTGTCTTTACGTAGCTATAGCAAATATTCTTTGTCTTCTTTCAGACTCTTCTCAGTTGTGGGTAAAATTTAAGCTTTTACATCTTTTACCCCCAAATGAATACACTCTGAACTATCATAAAGGAAATTATCCAAATGTAGATGGCATTTGATATATAAACTGTTCACCACACCTAAAAAGTTGACTGAGTTTCAGATGTGAGGAAAACCCACAGTTCCCAATAAAGCCAGTGTTTTATTGAAGTAAATTATTTAAGGCAGGGGAAAAGATTGTTTAAGGGAAAAAAACAGATTCTTGGACTTCTAGGTCAGGGGTTGGCAACCAACGGCACGCATACCAAAGGTGGCGTGCGAGCCGATTTTTGATGGCACGCGGGGCGGGCTGAGCCACTCTGGGGTCTCAGCCCGCCGCCACTTTGGGGCTTTCCGCCGCCTGCTCCTGCCAGCCGGGGTCCCACCGCTGGTCCCACTCAGCACCCGCTGCTGGCCTGGGTGAAGGAACCCCAGGCTGGCAGGGGGCTGAGACCCCAGCTGGAAGGAGCCAGCGGCTGAAACCCCAGAGAGGGGGCGGGCTGAGCCGCTCAGCTCGCCGCCGGTCTGGGGTTCCCGTTGCTGGCCCCTTGCCATCCGGGATCCCCCCCCGCCGCAGCCCCACTCAGCACCTGCTGCTGTCCTGGGGGAAGGAACCCCAGGCTGGCAGGGGGCTGAGACCCCAGCTGGCAGGAGCCGGAGGCTGAAACCCCAGAGCGGGGGCGGGCTGAGCCGCTTAGTCACCGCTCTGGGGTTCCGGCTGCTGGCCCCTTGCCAGCCGGGGTCCCTCCTGCCGCAGCCCCACTCACCTTGCACAGCCCCCTGCCAGACAGTGTCCAGGCCTCCGGCCCTGCTCAGCCCTAGCAGCCGCCAGCTCCACTCACCTCAGCTGCCGATCTGGGGTTCCAGCCGCTGACCTCCTGCCACCCAGGTCAGGATCTCCAGCCTTGCTCAGCCTGCTTTCCGGCCTGGAGTCCCAGCAGGCCACCCTGGGCTCTGCTCCTGGCCTTGAATCAGCGCTCTGCAGCCTCCCCGCTGTGGCCCACTGTCCCCAGCCTGGGACAGTGAGGATTGCACACAAGGCAAGAGGGGGTGCAGCTCAGCACCCCCATCTTAAAATTGCTTATATCAGACCACACTGTGTTTGATCTTGTGCCTGCCTTCTATCACCATTTTTTCCCCCACTGACAGTTGAAGGGAACATTTGACAAAATGGCAGCTCCTAAGAAAGTGAAGCTAGATGTCCGATCATTTCAGCCTACTTGGACAGACGCATTTGGATTTATTGAAAAGAAGGACCGTGCTATTTGTGCTTTCTGTTATGAAAGTGTTGTTTGTCGCACATCAAGTGTTCGACGACATTTTGAAACGAAGCACGAGAAAACCTTTCTTGATGAAGCAGACAAGACTGAATCAATCAAAAAGGCAGTAGCAGCCTATGAGAAGCAAAGCAGTGTTTTTAAAAGCTTAAGTGTAAGTAAAAATCAATCTACAGAAGGAAGTTACAAGATTGCACAGTGCATTGCAAAAAACGGAAAGCCGTTTACAGATGGGGAATATATAAAAGAAGTTTTTCTCAGCAGTTCGGAGATTTTGTTCAATGATTTGCCAAATAAAGATACAATCATATCTAGAATAAAAGAACTGCCCATCTCTGCCAGAACAGTTGAGAAACGCATAAGTGAAATGGCCAGAGGTGAAAGTAAGCTGGTACTGGCCGGTACGGAGAACCAGTAAGAAAATGAAGCATTCTCTCCCTCTCTGACTCCTCCTCCTGGCTCCAGCAATATTGAGGGTCCAGGGTCCTGGCTCCACGAATGTTCGGGGCCGGGTCTCCCCCCGGTCCCACCTGCTGCCCCCCCCGTGCCTCCCCTGAGTGTGGGCTGGCCCCCCTTTGCTGCCCCCCCCCGTGCACCTCCTGGGTCCTGGAGCACAGTGTTCCTGTCTCTCCCCTGAAGCTCCATGCTGCCTGCCTGCATTAACTGCCGCCGCAGGGTCCTAGTGCCCCTCCACTACTGCCAGGGCAGGCTGCCCTTCCCCCTCAGACCCTTTCATTTTCCGGTGGGACCCTCCACCAGTACAGCCACCCCCCCGCCCACAGTCACTGCTCTTGCCCCACGCTGGGCAAGGGGCAGCTCCATCCTCCACCCCCAGTAAGGCTACAGTGAGGGGCAGCAGCAGGGGAGGAGGTGCACATGTGATGGCAGCCCCCCAGGCATGGCACCCACCACAGGGGAGGCGAGGGGGATTCCTGGACCTGAGAGGGGCCCTAGGAGCATGTGCAGTGACAGTGGGGGGGTGAGTGTGCTGCCGGGTGGGAGAAGGGGGTCCCTACCCCAGAGCTCGCTGCTGCCGGTAGGGAGAGGGCTGGGGGGAGTCCTCCTCTCTGGCTACAGTCCCAGGGCAGCCTTCCTGCACCCCAAACTCATCCCCAGCCCTGCCCCACCCCACCCCAGAGCCCACACCCCCAGCCAGAGCCCTCATCCCCCCGCACACCAACCCTCTGTCCTAGCCCTGAGCCTCTCCAACACCCCAAACCCCTCATTTCCAGCCCCAGCCAGAGCACTCATTCCCATGCACCCTAACCCTCTGCCTCAGCCCTGAGTCCCCTCCCACACCCCAAACCCCTCATCCCCAGCCACACCCCAAATCCATCCCCAGTCTCACCCCACAGCCCTCTCCCCTGCATCTCCTCCTCCGCACCCCTTCTTATCCTCAAACTCCCTCCCAGAACCTGCACCCCCTCCCTCTGCACTCCTGCCCATCCCCAAACTCCCTCCCAGAGCCTGCACCCTGCACCCCTCCTGTACCTCTGTCCCCTGCCCCAGCCCGGGGCCTGCACCCCAGAACTCCTCCCCCACCCAAACTCCCTCCAAGAGCCTTGGGCAGGTGGGGGGTGAAGTTTGGGGGGGGCAGAGTTTGGGCAGAGGCAGGTTCTGGCCACCACCAAAATTTCTACAAACCTGCCACCCCTGCCGGCAAGAGCTGGTGCGCCATACCGCGGTGGACCGGCTTCCTGAGGCAGCAATTTAAAGGGCTGGAGCCCAGGGCCCTTTAAATTGTCGCCAGAGCCCCACTGCCAGAGCCCTGTGGTAGCAGCAGCGGGGCTTGGGTGGCGATTTAAAGGGCCCAGGACTCCTGCCGTCGCTACCGCCTCGGGCCCTTTAAATCGCCGCTGGAGCCCCACTGCTGCTACCCCAGGGCTCCGGGGACAATTTAAAGGGCCTGGGGTTCCACTGTGGTAGCAGCAGCTAGAGCCCCGGGCCCTTTAAATCGCCCCCTTTAAATTGCCCCCGAACCCCAGGGCTCTGCAGCTGGGAGCTCAGGGGGTGATTTAAAGGGCTTGGGGCTCCCAGCTGCTGCTACCACAGCCCTAGCCCCGGGCCCTTTGGAGATTTAAAGGCCACGCCTCTTCCGGTGGACTCCCTCAGGACTCCGGAGTACCGGCAGGTCCTTTAAGTTACTTTCACCCCTGGAAATGGCAGAAAACATTAAGGAAAAGCAGATGATGGCATTGAAAGACACAGCAGTGTTTAGTGTTGCAGTTGATGAGAGCGTGGATATAAACGACGTTCCACGTTTGGCAACTGTTGCAAGATATTGTGCTTCCGATGAAATCCAAGAGGAACTTTGTTGCCTAAAACCCCTGCATGGCACAGGGGGAAAGATATAGTGGAAAGTTTTGTAAACCATTTTGAAGAACGAGGAGTTGACATCAGAAAAATATTTTGTGTGACAACAGATGGTGCTCCTGCCATGGTCGGAAAACAGAAGGGATTTGTAAAGTTACTTGAAGATCAAATTGGCCATCCAACAGTCAAATTTCTCTGTATCATCCATCAAGAAAACCTGTGTGCTAAAATTTCTAATTCAGAGCTTAATAATGTGATGAATACAGTGGTACAAATTGTGAATTTCCTTGTTGCTCAATCTGCGTTGACTCACAGACAATTTCAAGCACCACTAGAAGAGATGGACAGTGCTTATAACGACATCCCACTTCACAGCAACATTCGGTGGCTAAGTCGTGGCAAGGTTTTGGTGCCCTTTGTAAACTGTTTTGATGCAATCAAGGACTTTTTGTCGGAAAAAGAACAAAACTACCCCGAACTGGATGATGACAAATGGCTGTGTAAGCTCATGTTTCTAATTGATATCAACGCTCACCTAAATGAACTCAACCTCTGTCTCCAGGGTGCAAAAGTTCTGGATCTTTATGAAGCCTGGAAATCATTTGTTGTGAAACTAGCAGTTTTTTCCAGGGATATTCAAACTTCTACTTTCCGCTACTTCCAACTCATAAAAGAGCTATTGACACGTTGCACTGTCAATGTTGATGAGATTGGAAAGTACATGCAAGAACTGGAATCAGAATTTTCTGACAGATTTCAAGATTTCCAGCGATTTGGCCCAATACTTTCTTTTCTAATTAAACCTGAAAAGTTCAATGAAAGCGACTTGGATTTGTCTGTATTTCAGTGGATGGGTGTTGAAGATTTCGAAATGCAACTCATTCAGTTAAAAAGCTCAGAATTGTGGACATCAAAGTTTGTGGATCCGTGGAGCACACTTGAAGCTACCGAGAGAGATCATGGGGCCTCTATTCTGACCTGCTGGATGTCCCTGCCAGTGAAATTTAACTGTTTAAAGAAAATTGCGTTTGAAATGCTTTCAGCATTTGTATCCACATACCTGTGTGAACAGGTATTTTCACACATGAAATCTGTCCTCTGTCCCTCTCGGAGCTGGTTAACAGAAGCCTGTGTGCAGCTTAAAGTATCCAAATACGTGCCAGACATTGGAAAACTCAGCAAGGAAAAGCAAGGGCAAGGATCACACAAAACTGATAAGATCTGCATTTTAATTTAATTTTAAATAAAGCTTATGAAACATTTTGAAAGGTTGCTCCCCCAATTCATTGGTGAATTGGGGGAGAGTAAAGTTTGTTTTAGTGATATGATCAGTGCATTTCCATCATTTCTTTCTTTTTTGAGTAAACTTGTCTCTGAATTTGTTGGTGGTGTATCATGTGTGATTTTTGAGAAAACTACATTTTTTCTTTCTTACTCTTTAAATAATTGATTGGTATTCATTATCTTACCTTGAACTCAAGAAAAAGTTATTTTAAAAAATAGAAGAACAGAAGAATGGCCATACTGGGTCATTCCTGTAGTCCATCTCACCCAGTATCATGTCTTCTGACAGTGGCAAATAGCAGATGCTTCTGAGGGAATGAACAGAAAAGGGCAAATAGTGAGTGATCCATCCCCTATTGTCCTCTCCCAGGATCTGTAGTCAGAAGTTTAGGGACACCCAGGGAATGCAGTTGCATCCCTGATCACCTTGGCTAATTGCCATTGATGGACCTGTCAGAGAAAAACACAGTTTTCACTTTTTTGGTTGAATACAGCAAAGTTAGATATTTTATTTTTTTAAGCAATTGCGTAGAGAGAGAGAGTGCACTAGGACACAGGGTTTTCCCCTCCTAGGCAGGTCTCTCAATAGGTAAACAATTACAGCAAGCATTTATACCTTTTGTTACAGACAATAATGAGCAACAGCTGCATTTTGTTTATACATAGGTCATCCTGATAACTTATTTTTTCACTTATTTAGACTGTAGTCTACATTTCATATTATTTACACATTATTTACACAAGGTCACAACAACTTTTTACACAGTTCTTTTCCACTCGCCTCACACAATTCTTGCTTTTACAAATTTTGCATTATTAGGGTTACAGTTAGCCTGACTTTTTCTAACAAAGACTGTTTGCATTTGAAATTCCCTTCCAATCCCTGTCAGGCCTTGCTCTGCTTCCACAGACCTATCCTCCATGAACTTAGCTAATTCTTTTTTGAACCCAGTTTACTTTTGTCCTACACAACATCCCCTGGCAATATATTCCACAGACTGATTGTGTGTTGTGTGAAGAAGAAGTACTTCTTTATGTTTGGTTTCAGCTAATCTACTGCCCATTAATTTCACTGGGTTCTTGTGTTACATGAAGGGGTACATGACACTTCCTTATTCACTTTCTCAACACCATTCATGATTTTATAAGCCTCTATCACATCCCTCCTTAGTCGTCTCTATTCCAAACTGTAAAGTCCCAGTCTTATTAATCTCTCCTCACATGGAGCTGTTCCATACCCCTAATAATTGTTGTACCTTTTCTAATTGCCTTTCTATTTTACTTAATAGGATTTGACTTCCAATTCTTAAAGATTTTTTTTTTTACTCTAACCTTTTACTCTACTGTTAAGGCAAGGTGGCTTATTTTTTGTTGGTGGTGGTCCTTTTTCTGTTTTCTTTTTCTTAATTTGAAGTGTACATTAAATTTGAACTTCTGATATGGTGCCACTCTTCTGACTGTTCCTTTTATTTTGCATTTAACTAGCTTCCTTTTTTTTTTGTAGTTCTTCTTTTTGAAGTTAAATGCATCTGTGATGGGTTTCTTTAGTAACCCCCCGGCGCAAGGATGTTAAATTTAATTACATTATTTTTGCTACTACCAAGTAGTTCAGCTATATTCACCTCATGGACCAGATCCTGTGCTCCACTTAGGACTAAATCAAGAATTGCCTCTCTCCTTGTGGGTTCCAGGACTAGGTGTTCCAAGATGCAGTTGTAACACCGACAGACCCCGGTCATCAACAGGCAGGATCGAACCGGGAATTCTAGAGCTTAGTGCATGAGCCTCTACCGCATAAGCTAAAAGCCAACTGATTGTTAGCTAAGGCTGTAAAGCAGACTCATTTTATCTCTCTCTCTCTAAGTGGTCTCGGAGCCACCAGATGGGACAGAACAGCACACCCAGGTATACACACTCACACATATGTCTTTTAATTATAAAGCTATGCCTTAAAAAGTTGAAGTTGCTAAGAATTTGGCATCATGAATCCATTCTGCTCTTTAGGTTCCTGTGCGCACTAATTAGGCATTTTACTATCATTTTATTAGAAGAAACAACCATTTCATTTTATTTTTTCTGCATCTAGCAATTAAAAAAAAAAATTCAATCAGTTTGAGCTATTTCCTCCTCTTATGGATCAAGAATGAGCCATCTATTAGGTTGTCTATGCAATCAGCAATTTAAGTCAGACTATAAATGTATATCACAGGGTTTGGGCAGATGAGAAGGACCATAGAAAAGTGGTGAGTCATGTAATTGAAAATACAACTTTTAACAATAAAAGAGTATGCACATGCGCTGGCATTCTGGAGATAATTAATTTCCTATATATTAGCGACAAAGAACTGAAATGTCAATAGCCCAATAGAATAAATAGCTAATAGAATTATCTTCTAGTTTTACCTTGTGATTTAGTTTCATATTAAACACCATTTTAGAACAATGGCAGATGTGTGAAGAGAATCCCCAAACAGTAACATCTAGCTAGTATGTTCAGTGTAGAATACCCATATGCACTTTATTGCAAGTAGGGAGAAATTTTCATAAATTTAATTTGATATAATCAGGCTGGTACTATTCTAGGTAAGGCCCATCTGTAGCAGCTGTCTGGCATAGACAAGAAGATAAAGAAGGCAGCAACCAGTGGAGGAAAACGTATCAGCCTTGCCTCAGTGCAACAAATTATATATCTGTAAATTTGTACAATTTATTTTAGTGTTTCTATTGGAAACTATGATTAGCAATTTTGTCTTGTTTGCTGGTAAGCTAATAAAAAAGGAAAAGAATAGGGAGGGATCCAAACCCATACTCCAAACATCCCTATGTTTTGAGGAAGTTGGAGTAAGAATTTAGATCAAAATGTTGTTGCTCAGACCTAGTTTTAAAACAAATGGACTGTGAAACATTTTCAAGTATTATGCAATTATGATGCTAATGTGATTAAATACCAGATGTGGCTTTCAGTTAGTTATAATAACGTAAATTCATTATGACTCTATTCATTTCAATCAGGCCAGCTGATGATACTCCTATTCACATCTGGGCACTACTTTACTCTATGAGTAGTCTCAATGATGTTAATGGGATTACTTGCAGAGCAGGGTACTACTTGTGAATAAAACTATCACAATCTGGTCCACAGAGATATGCCAGATTAACAGCTCTGTAACTGAAAGCAGACTTTATTCCTAAATCTCTCAATCCTGAAGTTACCCTTGATTTTCTGGAAAACATTTTCTTTTCTTTTGAATCATAAGATTTCACCTAGAACATTTGTATTTAGTTTTGGCACATGCATCTGTAACCCTGACAGACACCAGTCATTGCCAGGTAGG
This sequence comes from Terrapene triunguis, assembly GCF_002925995.2. NCBI lineage: Eukaryota > Metazoa > Chordata > Testudines > Emydidae > Terrapene > Terrapene triunguis. The sequence continues at coordinate 8,755 of NW_020706781.1, forward strand.
CTTGAACCTGGGATCTCTGGTGCTTAGTATATGAGCCTGTACTGCATGAGCTAAAAGCCACATGGCCCTTAGCTAAGACTGTAGCAGACTCATCAATCTCTAAGTGGTCTTGTTGCCACTAGACAGGACAAAACACCACACCCAGAAGGT
>NW_020706782.1:0-14609 GCF_002925995.2 Terrapene triunguis
CATCATTTTCGTTCTCAGTGACCCAGAATTAGTAAAGTTTGACTACACTTATTTCAGAAGCATTTTGGCTGTAGAGCAGAGTAATTAGACAAACCTTGTGAGAGTTACTGTGAAATCCCGTGGTCTCTCCCACTAATTCATGTTACTGATCTGACTTAGACAGTCTTACAATTAGATGAGTAACACAAATTTACAAGGTCCTTATACTAGGAAAGGCTCCATCCTGTGGAGTGATCAGTAAGGAATTTTCTGACCGTAGTGGTGATGTAGGAACCCCCCCATTCTTCCACCCCCAAGGTCTAGCATGCCACAATTTTTGTAAGTTAATGGTTTTTGTTCTTCCTAAATATACTGTTATATAAGGTAGTAGCTTCTTGTAGCACTTGCTCTGAGAATATGTATTTTTGCACTTATTATGCATAAACATTATTTTTTTGTTTTTATCACAACAGGTTCTCACATTGGGTTAGCGCCTTGCTCAATGGACTGTCTCATTGAAATCAATGGGATTGCCACTGACATCAGAGGGATCATGATTTCACTCAATGGGGCTACTTCTGAATTAAGGTGCTACCCATCATGAGTAAGGGAATTCAGATCTGACCCTGAATAACAGTAATTTACATTTATATACCACCTTTCACCTGGAAGGATCCCAAAGCATTTTTTCAAAGGGCCTGAATCTGCTCCCTTATTCACACTGAGTAATACTCTACTCAACTGCAAATTTACTTACACAGCAAGATATTCCTTGATATGAATAAAGATGGTGGAAGTAGGCCCTTACACACAGGAATCCTTACCTGCCAGTAAATATAAACTTGTGCAGATAATTATCTCTCTTACCTCAAAATATTAATATTTTCTTTTTAAAAATTTAAAAACAAGCCCTAATATTCTTGATTGCAAATACAAGAAAATAAATATTTTCCATGTGTCTGAGTTATAGAAATAGAACAGTTGTTATGATCTTTGATCATGCATAGGTGATAGAATCACCATTGTCTAAAGGAAAGTACTTGATATTGTGTAAGTAACGAAAATAAATAATTAAAATGCTTTTTTAACTGACACTTTTTTTATAGGTGACAGCACTCTATGGAGTCAGCAAGCTGCACTACTCAGATAAGACCTATAAGAACGAAATAGAGATTACTTAAAAGGAATTAATCCCAGGGCCCCTGGCTACCACCTCAGTTTCACCAGCAAAGCTACTCAGCCAAAAAAATTTCTTTGCGGAAAAACAATATCTTTAGGCATTTGCTACCTTTATTTCTGTAACTGATATTGCTGATGACAGTGTTGTCCACAAGAACGTGTATCACCTTACATTCATGAAAGCTGAATAAAGAAAGAAGTATCTCCATTTTTCATGCAATCAAAATGTAAACTATATTGAAATGCTGCTATCAAAGGGAATAAAACAGTGGAAAGAATGAAGATTATGTACAGGAAAAGGACAGTGTGATAGTAGGTTATGTGTAAAAGCCTAGAGTTAAAAATAAAACATTCAGTTTAGCCATCATGAAATGTGCAGGCTTGGCAGCCCTGGATACCAAAGCCCTCCATCTCCAAAACAGGTACAGCATAAACAATTGCTCTCACACTGTTCTACCATCATGGCTCAAATATGGCTCACAGGGCCCATCATTAGTACAGCAAGAATAAAGCTACTTCTGTGCAGTCCTTAACCTTTCATCAGAGATTGTCAAGTAGGGTGCCAATAAATGCTAGTTAGGATGGTGGTGATGTGGACACCTGCCTAGAATGGGATTGATACCTTCAGCACATCTTCATTTAGGCTGTACATTGAACTGGTGCCCTAGAACTGAAAACCTCTCATTACCAATCCTACGAGCCAGATAACTGCTCAGTTTAAAATGCCAGAAGCCATCCTAGCTGAGAGGGATTAGTGGGCAGTGTATAGTCAATGATGCAAAATAAATGCATACCAGTTATCACAGGATTCCACAATTTATTAGGTGGGTATTACCAATACATACGCACTGGGGTCTTGGTCCATGCCTGGGGCTTCTAGGCACTACCAGAATATAAATAATAAACTATAATAAAGCATTTGACATGTTTATTATGAGTAGGGAATACATGAGTGTAATCTCATCCACAAACACAAATTCAACTACCATCTCTAGGCTGATGACTCACAGATCCATCTCCTTACTCCAGCCCTGTCTCCTTCTGCCCAAACTAAAATATTGGTCTCTCTCTGCAATCTTGTGAATGCCTAGTCATCAGATCAAGCTCAATATGACTAAAAGAGAGTGCTCAATATTTCCCCTCAAGATCTCCCACCCACCTCCTTTCTTAATCACAGTAGGCAACACCACCTTCTTGCCTGTCACTTGGGACCATAATTCAGGTATCATCTTCAACTTGGACCTTTCTCTATGTCCTCACATCCAGGATCTCTCTAAATCTTTTTGCCTACCACCACTTAAAATACACCCTTTCTTATCTATCGGTGGCAGGGCTGCCACCTACTGAATGGTCTCTCATGTCCAGAATCCCTCCATTCTTCCCCTTCAGGGCCCTTTACAGGCCCTCCACAGCTGTTTTAATGACCACAAATAGTTCCAAACATTATTATGGACATAATTATCAAATTATTATGTCATCAATGTACACTTTCATGCCTTCTAAACCCTCTAGCATCTGGCTCATTATACAATTAAATACTTCTGAAGTCAAACATATTCAGAAAAGCAGTCTTAGGAAGCAGTATCTGCCAAATGGTATCTTGAAAGTGAACCCTTAGAGCTCTCAGTCTTCAAGGGGATCTGTCAAAGTCCTGCTGATCCATCTAATTTGCGGAAGAATTTGGCTCTTGCCTTCACAGACAATAGTTCACTTCTTGTGGACAAGTGAAAGTGTTCTCTTTTTATGTTTTTATTCTGGTTCTTAGGGTTCATATACTGTTACATTCCCCCTCCTTTTTTCTCTACAATTACTAATGGGTGAACCCAATCTGTTGGTTCTTCTATTCTCTGAATGCTACCATTTGCTAAGGTATCATGTTTTGTAGGTCTTCTTCTAGTCTCCTTCTTAAGACTTGTGGAACTTTCTGTGTAGCATGTACCACGGGTTCTGCTTCTTTACTTAACTGTATCTTAACTGTATCTTGTATGTTACTGTGAAGCACCCATTTCCTGTGAATACATCTTCCCATGGTGCTATTAATACTTTCACATCTGATTCTATGTCATCTTTCTGTGTCTCTGTGGCATACATCCTCTTAATGACACTAAGCACCTGACACATATGTAGGCCCAAGATTAGTTGCTTGTCTCTCTCTATCACCACAAACTATTATTTTATCATTTTCCCTTTGTTTATTTGTCAGTGTATACTCTTCCAACATTAGAATTTTTTTTCCATTATAGGTTTTCACAGATAATTTTGACTTGCCAAATTTTATGTGCTTCTTACATCTCTCTATTTCGGTTTCTGTATTTACATTTACTTCTGCACCAGTATCTATCTTGTATGTCAGATACTTGCCATTTGTGCTCATTTTAATTAGCTAATATTTTGAGTCTTCAGCCTCCTCAGTTACTGTGTTTAAAAACAACTCTTCTTCTTTAGCTACGGACTCCATTTTCACATAATGATTGGGCTTAGGGTTAGGGTTATAGTTTCTACATATTTGACTGAATACTGAGCATTTCCTATCCTCATGCTGATTGCCAGATCACTGGCATTGATTCCTGCTTTCCATTTTTTCTGTCCCTGGCCAATTTAATTTCTACTTTTTCTGTGGTGGTTTACCTATGGTATTCAGCGGCAACATTCTGTGCCTTTCTCCAGGATTTTTATTTGTATTTCTGTTTGCACTGCTGATTGGCATATAAATATTACCCTTTCTAGCATCAAATCCATCTCAGTTAGTAACCGTTCACATAGTTATTTATTGTTACATCTTGGGACAATCTGGTCTTTAATGATAAAGTCTTTTAATATTTTATAATTGCAGGACTGACATTTTAGTTTTAAGTCTGTGACTAACTCTTCTGTTGTTTCCTTTTCATGCTGTGTTCTGTGTTCTCCCATGGCTATACTGGGTCAGACCAATGGTCCATCTCATTCCATATTATGTCTTCCAACAGTGGCTGGTGCCAGACGCTTCAGAGGGAATGAACAGAACAGGACAATTATCAAATAATCCCCCTTGTCATCCAATCCCAGCTTCTGGCAGTTAGAGGTTTAGGGACACTTAGAACATGGGGTTGTGTCCCTGACTATCTTAGCTGATAGCCATTGATGGACCAATTTTCCATGAACTTACTAATTCTTTTTTGAATCCAGTTATATCGGCCTTCACAACCTCCCCTGGCAATGATTTCCACAAGTTGACTGTGTGTTGTGTGAAGAAGTACTTATTTTTGTTTGTATTATGTGAAGGGGCTAATAACACTTCCTTATTCACTTTCTCCATGCCATTCATGCTTTTATAGATCGCTATCATATCCCCCACTTAGTCATCTGTCAATCTGGAACAGTTTCTCAGATTGGTCATCTAAAAAGAATGGCTCAGGTCTGGGAACATCCCTCAATTCCTCTGCAGTGAAGACCAATGCAAAAAAATATATATATTTAGCTTCTCTGCAACTGCCTTGTTTTCCTTGAGAGTTCCTTTAGCACTTCAATCATCCAGTGGCCCCACTGCTTGTTTGCCAGGCTTCCTGCTTCTGATGTACTTTAAAAAAATTGCTGTTGTTCTTAAAAAAAAAAAAATCCTAGTTGCCCTTCAAATTATTTTTTGCCCTGACTAATTATACTTTTACATTTGAGTGGACAGAGTTTATTTTCCTTTCTATTTTCCTCAGTGGGATTTGCCTTCCAATTTTTAAAAGATGTCTTTTCGTCTCTAACCACCTCTTTTACTTAATTGTTTAGACATGATGGCATTTATTTGGTTCTCTTACTGTCTCTTTTTGGGGATGGAGGGTGGGGTGTTATACATACAATTTGAGCCTCTATTATGGTGTTTGAAAATGTTTCCATGCAGCTTACAGGCATTTCACTCTTCTGACTGTTCTTTTTAATTTCCATTTAACTAGCCTCCTCATTTTTGTGTAGTTCCCCTTTTTGAAGTTAAATGATACTGTGGTGGGTATTTCCCCCTCTACAACAATGTTAAATGTAATTATATTATGGTTGCTATTACTGAACCTTTCAGCTGTATTCACCTTTTGGACCAGATCCTGTGTTTCGCTTAGGACTAAATCAAAAACTGCCTCTCCCATTGTGGGTTCCAGAACTAGCTGTTCCAAGAAGCAGTCATTAATGATGTCTAGAAATTTTATCTCTGGATCCCATTCTGAGGTGACAAGTTCCCGGTCACTATTGGGATAATTGAAATACCCCATTGTTATTGGGTTTTCTGTTTTTGTAACCTCTCTAATCTCTGTGAGCTTTTTATAATCACTGTACCATGCTGGTCAGGTGGTTGATAATATATACCTACTGCTATACTCTTATTATTCAAGCATGGAATTTCTATTCATAGGAATGGATAGAAACAGCATGGCACTGTTTGCTTCATTTCAGATTGTAACTATATTTGGCATTATATTTTCTTTCACATATAATACCACACCTCCACCAGCATGACCTCTATCAGTCCTATGTATATTCTTCCCTGGTATAACCGTGTCCCATTGATTATCATAATTTCACCAAGTTTCAGTGATGCCTAATGTACCAATACCTTATTTAATACCAGGGATTCAAATTCACCCATCTTAGTGTTTAGACTTCTAGCATTTCTGTACAAGAACTTATAAAATTTGTCAATATTAAATTTGTCTCCCTTCATGTGATGTAATTGAACAGGTCTCTCTTTTATCTGATTGTTTCTCTTCAATTCCTACCTGTACGTTATCAACTTCTATCCTCTCCTCTTTATTAGTATACAGAGTATATCCTTTAATAAATCCTCCCCTAAGTGCTGTGTCCTGTCTGGAGCCTCTGCTCCTTCACATCTGTTGGCTTTCCACCAGCCCTTAGTTTAAAAACTCCTCTACAACCCTTTTAGTTTTACCTGCCAGCAATCTGGCTCTGTTTTGGTTTAGGTGGATCCCATCCTTCTTGTATATGTTCCTCCTTTTCCAAAGGGTTCCCCAGTTCCTCGTAAACCTAAATCCCTCCTCCCTACGCCATCGTCTCATCCATGTATTGAGACACTGCAGTTCTGCCTGCCTAACTGGCTCTGCATGTGAAACTGGAAGCATTTCAGAGAATGCTATCATGGATTTCCTAGACTTTAGTAGCTTAAATTTGGCCTCCAGGATCTTTCTTCTACCTTTCACTATGTCATTAGTATGTGCATATACCATGGGCATCAGCTCCTCCCAGCACTGTATATATGTCTGTCTAGATGTCTCAAGCGATCTGCAACCTTTGCACTCAGCAAGCAATTTACCATGAGGTTCTCCGGCCATCACAAACCCAATATTTATATTTCTAATAACTGTGTACCTCTCTGTCTCTCTTAGCTTCTCCAGTTCAGCCACTCTGGTCTCAAAAGACTGTACTCTGGCTCTGAAGGCCATGAGCTGCTTCCCCGGAATGCACATGTATGCTATCTTCCCATAAGGCAGATAATCATATGTGCTGCATTCAGTGTAATCAACTGGATAGCCCCCACTCTGCTTTTGGACTTCTCCCCACATTATTTCTACCCTTCCAGGGTTTTGTTTTTCTGTTTGGGGTGTGTGTGTGTGTGTGTGTGTGTGTGTGTGAGTGTGTGTGTGTGTGTGTGTGAGCATTGGCCTGCTAAACTCAGGGTTGTGAATTCAATCCTTGAGGGGGCCACTTAGGGGTCTGGGGCAACATCAGTACTTGGTCCTGCTAATGAAGGCAGGGGGATGGACTTGATGACCTTTCAAGGTCCCTTCAAGTTCTATGAGATAGGTATATCTCCATTTATTATTATATTATATTTGGCTCTCAAAACTCCCATTTGCTGCTCCTGTTTGCTAGCTCCTCAGGTCATTTATGAGCTGGCATTGTAAACCCCTATTCGACCTGAGTTAGCCCTGCCCCCTTTTCAAGGTATCCTAGAGGAGTGACAGATGAAAAGGTGGCAGGCTAGAGCTTCATTAGGAAGCTCTCAGCCTTGCCTAGCAGGTCAGTTGACTCAGCACACAGCCCCCCAAACAGACCATTCTATAAACCTCAATCAACAGGCATACAACAAACAAAGAGACAACATATTCACCCCCAGGGTCATGTAGTCATTCTTCTGTTACCTGGAAAACTCCCTCTTAAAACTCCCATTTACTGCCCCTGTTCACTCATCCTGAACATATACCAGAAAATGATCCATAAACATTTTCATTATTTCTGCAAAGATTTCTTCTCCCTCCCCATCACCATCTGCATGGAATGAATTGTACACGTCTAGGGCTTTTATGCCTGCCACTGTTAAGAGCAGAGCAATCTTTTGCTCATCCTCCAGTTTATTTGCCCCCATGGCTTTCATGTACAGCTTAAATTTCAGTCTGAACATTTTCCAGGCATATTCATCATTTCTCTTGATTTTCAGGTTTGGTGGGTAAGTTATGGGCAGTTGCTCAGGTTCTGTAGCAGCCATTCCATTGTTACTTCTCTCACTGGGTCTTCCAGCATGCTGTACCTGCCACTCCTGGTACCATGTAGTATCTTATTGATGATCAAATTGGTGTCAGGATAAACCCTTTATTATGAACTATGTACAGCAATGAGGTAACAAAACTTGCTACTCTTCTGTGTAGCTGCAGCCTGTGACTGCCCTGTCCTGGGCTTCTCTATTTTGGCCCCCAGCAAGTAGGGAAATCAAAGATTGCACAAAGAGTGTATAGGAAATGTAGCATCTCTACACTCCCTGGAGGACTTACTCTATAGCAAAGACCACTGCCTACATACTGAACAATATTGTCTCATTGTTTTATTCTGTTTCCCTGTCTGTCTGAATCCATTTGTTTTCTCTTGTTTTATACTTAAATTGTAATTTCTTTGGGGGTAGGAACTATTTTTTTTTGTTCTGTTTGTATAGTTCCTAGCACAGTGAGGTCCCGGTCCATGACTAGAGCCCCTAGGTGCTACAGTAATACAAAATAATGATATTCATAATAGTAATTATAGTGAGGAGGCGTGGCCTCCCTCAGAGGTTGCCAGGTAGGGACCACAACACACCCCCTGGTGTGCAGGACAAGGAAAACCATGCCCACCCTGCCGGAAGTGGAAGCGCGGGACGGGAAGCGGAAGTACAAAAGGCAAGCCCTGCATCTCAGTTGGGCTGGAGCCACCAAGTGAGACAGATGCATTCCGCCATCTGCTGGAACCTGCAGAGGAACCCCGCTGTGCTGAGGACTAGCCAGATCTCCCCAGGCTGCCAGCTGATCGAGATGCCAAGGAAATTCTGGGCCTGCCACCTGAGGACTGGCCAGAGGTGCAGCTAATTCCCCCCTTTGAGCTCACCTTTACAGGTATATGACAGCAAGGAGGCATGGCTTCCCTCAGAGGTTGACAGGGAGGGATGGCCACACAGCCTACATAATGGTGTTGGGCTATAGAAAGCATTCTTCTTGAAGGCTGTAGAAGTTCCATGAAAAGGTCATGTCCAAAAATATGCCCCTAAAATGATCAGTAAATGTACAAGTTAATGCAGAACACTGAAATTTCAAGCAACTAGTAAAGAACATTAAAACAAGACCCATTATCTTGAGTGCTCTGTAGCTCTAAATAAAATACTCTATAACATCTAGCTTTATTTTAAAAAAATACCTAGTGTAAAAATTTGTCAGTTTTTCAGAACTGATTGATTGAAAATACAGATAGTGATTTGTTTAATAGAAAGTTGCAAGATAGTAAAGTTCTCAAAACAAAATCTGCTCTGACTCCAACAGTTGATGGCCTTATCCTGTGCCAACTACTCATTTCATGGTTAATTTTTACTTGCTTCCTCTTTTCTTTTCTAGCTTATGTTTTTCAATATGTTTTTTAAAAGTCTTTTTTTATCTGATAGTTCTTCTAACTATGTTTATAAGTCCAAAGAATTTAAGAGTCCTTCCCTCCCCTCCTCCACCCTGTCATGTTCTGTTTTGGTTTGGTTTGGCTTGTCAAATGAAAGGCTTTCTGCAGGTAACCTAATGCCACATAAATGTCCTCCTGTTAACAGAATAGACACTTAAAGGGACTATAGATATGAGAGCTGTTAGATGATGTCAAGCGTATACCTATACAAGGAGAATTCCAAGCAACAGGAAGTGTGCTCTGGGTTTTGGATCCTCCTTCTTTGGCTTGAGGTCCAAGGAACTAGTAGAGGGAAAAAATCCTTGCTAGATTCCATCTAGAGTTATTCTCACTGAATTTGTTATTCAGCCTGTATCAGGGGGCTGGACTCGATGACCTTTCAAGGTCCCTTCCAGTTCTAGGAGATAGGATATCTCCATTAATTAATATATTTATTTATTTATTTAACATGTTAATTCATCAGCATAAGCAAGGCAATCACCACATTAAAGAAGAGACATTTTAAAGATCTTTCTGGAGTCTTTTCATTCATTTATTTCCTACTGAATGTTAATCTTGCTGTTCCTGAGCCTCCAATGGGCAGAGTTCTGAAAACCTCATGAATCAAAGGGCCAGTTTAGCACATGATGAGAATTTGGTGTTTCATCAGAATTGCCTACATGGGCTTAGCAAAAAGCATGTGGCAAATACACGCATAAAAAGTATATAAGCCATCAATGAGTGTACAGTACATCTAACCTTTCCCCCACCATATTAATTCTTTCTTACTAACCCCAGTCCCATCCTGCATCTATCCCTGTCCCCGGTATAACTTTTCCATTTCATCCCTCTTAACCCCATAGACCAGTGGTACTCAAACTTTTTTTTGTGTGTGTGGACCAATTGAAAACGGCTGAGGGTCTTGGTGGACCACTTAACGATCTTTCCCAATGATGTTTGTACCCTTAGCTAACTATTGTAAAGCGCTTTGGATAAAAGCACTATATAAAAGAAAATAATGTTTTTTGTTCTACAAATAGAAGCACACAACTCATATTTTAATATCAGTAGACTTACCTTTCTAGGATTAAAAAAAAAAACTTAGAAAATCTACTTTTCATTTTTGTGGAAAACTGAAGGCAAGAAAGGAAATTTATGTATATTGCTTTGTAAACCTATGGAAATATGATGATTTTTTGGCCTATGTCAATACCACAGTTTGCTTTTTCTTCCCTGACCCCAACCCGCCATTTCTGCTTTAAGGCCTCAATCCAGCAAAATATTTAAGTGTGTGCTTAATTTTAAACAGTAGAGTCATAATCCTATTGACTTAATTGGGACTGCAATTCACATGCTCAAAGCAACCACATGATTTGCTGAATTAGAGAATTTACCAATAGTAAATGAAATTCCTAAAGAAAAGTTATTTGTGATTCAAGTTATCTGCCAAGCTGGCTAGAAGCAGAAAGGAAGAAGATACTTTCCTCCATATCATCTTCAAGGGCTTGTGAGTGTGCTTGTACTTAGACTGTAAGGTTTTTAGGGCAGGGACTGCCTTTTTGTTCTGTGTTTGATTAGTACATAGCCTATGAAGTCCTGATCCATGACTAGGGTTCCTAGACACTACACTAATAGAAATAAATCAATAAACAATAACAACAACAACAGCGACTAAGTGATGATCAGGAACCAGCCTATTTATAGGAAATAAATAAATAAATAAATAAAACGCTAGCTGCACACAAAGCTATAACTTTCCAAGGCTACAACCAAAAATTAAATACAATGGTCACCAGGATTTAATTTGCCAGCTGCCTTCTTTAGGCCCAATCCTGTGAGAGCCTGAAGACCTTTTGCAAGTTGTTAGGCATCTACAATCCCATTGAAATTAATGGAAGTTGAAGACACTCAGCATGGCACAGGAGGGACCTCATGATTTTGCTGTATCCAACCTTAAATCAGGTTGTGATGGAGCTTAGGAACACAGGAATTGTTAAATGATGTCAGACCATTGTTTCTCCTAGTTCAGTATTCCTGCCTTCAACAGTGGTCTAAATATCCATAGAGATGACCTGTCCTTTTTTGAATCCTGCTAAGTTCCTGGCCTCACTGATATCTTGAAGCAGTGAGTTCCAGAGTCTAATTGTGTGTTGCATTAAAAGTAATTCCTTTTATATGTTTTAACCTTGCTGCCTTTCAGAAAGATTTAAAGACAAAAGTATAAAGTGAAAGAATGGAAGAAACTGCTTTTAATTTATTCAACTTTACCTAGATATTGAAATGTAACTTTTATCATTTTCATCTTAGAATGCCAACCCCCCCGCCCCCTCCCCCCCCAAAAACAGTTAGGTATATGGTAGACAGAGATGCACATATCATTAAATTTAGCACACACATGAATGGATTTTCTCATCTAGGCCATAAGAATGATCGATTTATAGATTACAAGAAAGAGAACAATCTGCAAAATGCAAGCTGCAAAGCATTTTTAGCTTCCATTGATGTATAATTTAGGGTTCTCAGAAGATGAAAGATGCATATGGATGAGACCTGGAAAGAAAATTTCCCTTGTTAACATATTAGGGTTCTTCAACTTGCATACATTCCTAAGCACTAATTAAATATTATCGAGCTATTCTGATACTTTTCTAACTAGTGACCAGAATGTGGTGGACTGTTTCTTTTTTATTTATTTGTATCTTTGTTCAGGATTTGTCCTTTACATTTGTTCTGTGTTTCTTCTTTCACCAAACAGCACAATAATATTAATGTTCAGAGATTATTCAGTGCTTTTCAAAGAGTTTTATGAGAGTGAGATTTGTTTCTCTATTCATTTTACAAATGGAGAAGCTGCGGCACTGCAGTGTTCAAATGTCTGGCACAAGGCCATATAATGAGTTATTGAAACAGCCAATATATAATCAGGAACACCTTGGAATCTAAATCCCTATCCATTGATCTACTCTGCCTCCTGTAAAAATATGCAACTTTGTACTGTCAAAAATTGTAATGGTAAATTTCCATGAAAGCATTTAAACTAGCAAATACCTACATTTTCATCAGCCTTGTTTGTCTTTTATGGCTAAATTGCTTTAAAAACATTTACCACATGCTTCATGAAATGTACTACTGTACATGGTTTATTTCATGTAACCTGATTATAGGTAACCTTTCTAGAGAATGCATAAAAGACATACAGTCGAAGCAGTACAGATGCACAGACAATTGAAAACTACTATTTAATTTGAATTATTGCTGTTAATGAAGCTTTGTTGTGACAGGTAACTATTATGTATGAAACGATGATATATTACTTTAAGTTCTCCTGATAGTCTTTATGTATATTTCTTTTACCCAGGACAGTTGTAATTTAATAGTGCATTAAAAGACCATGTGCTGTGCCATTTGTCATGTATTATGTTTATATAATCTATGCTACAATTCCTGTTGAGCCCTAATTAATCTAGCAACCACCTCATTAACTTTTTAAAAATCTCCTTCTAATTTAAGGTTAATTACTTATCAGTTTAGCCATCACTGATACATTAGCCCCATCTGTGTACATCTTTCTCAATTTAAGAAAGACACACCTATAAGGAAAAAAAAGCTAATTAATAATGATAGTTGCTTTGAGGGGCAGGTGGGGTATTTGGCACTTGCTTCATCTATTTATAATAATAAAAAAATAAATTAAAACATTGCAAGAGAATATAAATTGTATCTATATTTGATTATATCTAGAGCTAGTTGAACATTTTTCAAGGGAAACTTTTTTCTATCAAAAATGCAGTTTTGTTACCATCAAAACTTGGTATAGGAACATATTGGGTTTGGCAAAATTTAGTTTCAGGGGAAAAAAAAGATTGAAACCCCCCCAAACAATTTTGATAAGGTAAAAACATGCTGTTTTGATATTTTGTTTCACAATGACATTTTGTTAAATAAACTTTTATTTTATATTATAAAAATAATCAACATCTTAATTGACCCAATTTTTTTTCTTATTTTTTTGTGTGGGGAATTTCAAAATTATTTTTATTGCTTCGATTCAGAATGAAACAAATGTCTAAATTGCAGAATTTCCAGCTTTAATTATCTCCCTCATGTTTTGTATGTCACTTGTCTTCCTGGGCCTTGCTCCAGGAACTGGATCCATGTGGCTGGAACCCTGTGCCCACGTGAATCCAATCGCAGGATAGGAGGCCTCAGTCTGCAAATTCTACATTCTGAGACACAATGTTTCCTGCAGCCACTCATGGAGTGATGCATCTTAAAAAAAGCACCCCTTGCTCATGGCTGTGCCTAAAGTTACCATCGAGCCCTTTTAAAACATCTTTTAAATAAGAATATAAAATTAAATAAAATCCACCAACTCAAAGTGCAATCAAAGGAAACCCAAAATGGTCACCAAATGTATCGGGTCAAATTCAACAGAACTGGTGCAAGAGTTGTAATTATGCCTTTCTTTCAAATCCTTCTCATTTTTCTAGTTATCTTATGACTGATTTTCTCAAAAGAGCTCTGTCTTGCAGTGCTGTGATCCCAACCCATGCTCTGGTTCTATTGCCTCTTTTTCTGTGCCCAATCGGCACTTACAGGGTCAGATTCTCCGCTGGTGAAAAGTGTCATTGCTCCACTTCAGTCACTGGATGGAGTTAGGACAAACTGACTCCCAAGATACAGCACATCCAGCACTGCACAAATGAATAAAATAAAACATTACCAAGATAAACAGTACAAAAGAGGAAGAGAAACGTAAAATAACATTCCAGTAAACCAATTTAGAAACACATAGGAATAAAGTCTTAGTTTTGCTATTAAAAAGTTTGGTTATGTAGGAGAAACATGTACAAGAGATTTCTAAAACTCAAATATGAACTGTGATCTCACTGCCAGCCTTCTCCTGGTGCCAGCTTGTCTGAGTCCCAGTTCACATAAATTCCACTTTTGTTTATTGATCATCCTGGGTTTCACATGAGGCAAATATTTATCCCATTTATCCCTTGATCTAGTCTTACCTCTCAGGAATACTTCCTTGGTGATTACTACTTCTTTCAGAAAATAACCTTAGGAAATAGAGAGCATTCAGTTACATATGTTTTTCACCAATCCGAGATACTAGAATATAAAAAGGGCACATTGCACAACCTAAAAATTCTATAGAATTAAAACAAGTACTTACTGATAGATAATGTGAAAAACTCTCTCTTGCTAAACTTTATTCTACTATCATGGCCCATTAAGCGTCATCACTCTTGCTAGCTTTCATTTTCTCAACTATTAAAGCTATTGTCCTTTCAAGTATAACCCCACTTACTTTTCAAGGACAAATTATTACTTATTTGGACCTGACCTTACACAGAAATCCATTTTATTTCATGCTAGATAAAGGTGTTATATTATAAGACAATAAAGAAAGTTTAAGCATTATATAATTTTATCAATTCTATATATTAATATAAAATAAATTTCAGTGTATTGTTATCACAGATTCTTATCTAGGAGAAAATGGACTATATTCTGATGACTGGAGAATAGTGTAGAGAAAAGACTAAACAAAAGGAATTTAGTCAGTTTTCCCTAGTGAGATGCCT
>NW_020706783.1:0-1563 GCF_002925995.2 Terrapene triunguis
GTGGTCTTGTTGCCACTAGACAGGACAAAACACCACACCCAGAAGGTATGTGGATTACATATATACAGTATGTTCATTGTTAAAATGGTTGCATTTTCTATGCTTACATGCACATATTTCAGGTACAGTGGACTTCAGTGGTTGATTGCATAGATGGCCTGTTCTTGATCTATAAAAGGTTTTCCAACACACCATATTATTAGAGTTACCAACCCTCCCAGATTGGCCGGGAGTCTACCAGAAACGGCTTTGATCTCCCAGTGGCTTTTGAAAGCAATCCAGTAGATTTTAATAGGTTGTGAAATGTCTGGTTGGCAGTGCGGCGGGGCTAAGGCAGGCCCCCTTAGTACCCTGGCTCCACATGGCTCCCGGCATGTCCAGCTCCTAGGCGCAGGGGTAGCCAAGGGGTCTCTCATCCTTCTCACCCCTGGCCCCACCCCAGAGCCCGCACCTCCAGCCAGAGCCCTCACCCCTTCCCACACCCCAACCCCCTTTCCCAGAATAGAGCACCCTCCCATGCCCTAAACCACTCATTTCTGGCCCCACCCCGGAGCCCGCACACCCAGCTGCAAACCTCTCCCCCTCCCACAATGCAACCGCCTACCTCAGCCTGGTGAAAGTGAGTTAGGGTGGTGGAGAGTGAGCGACTGTGGGAGGGTGGATGGAGTTAGTGGGGGCATGGCCTCAGAGAAGGGGCAGGGCAGGGGCGTGGCCTCAAGGGAAGGGGCGGGGCAGGAGGCAGGGCAAGGGTGTTTGGGTTTGTGCGATTAGAAAGTTGGCAACCCTACCCATTATAAGAGCCTATTTTCTGTTTCTTCTAACTTTGCCAAACTTTAACCATTCCGGCTGAAATGTTCCATGCCTGGTATGTGCTTCAGAATGAATTCTGTTGAAAAACTCTAGCAAGGTATAAGCCTCTGAAAAATCTCAGATTGTACAATCTCTATAGAAATCTTCTAGGCAGCTAAATTCTCCAGAGATTCCATCTTCACTGAACATGTTCCATCCCAGGACTGTGAGGTGAGCAGGACTTTTCCTGACATTGTTGCTCCTGGGTGGTGCAGGCTGCTGTGGCACCAGACACAGGAACTGAGAGGAGGGAGACTGTGTCTCCTGTACTCTTAATAGTCCCCTGCTTGTGCCCAGGACATGTGGAGGAAGATAGTCTGATTGGAATGCAGAGGGGACAAAAGCAAGACCTGAGGCAAGGGTTGGTGGTAGAGAGAGTAGATTGTGATAAGGAGCCTGCAGGGGCTAAATTATGTACAAAGGGGCTGAATTAAGGTTGCAAAGTCAAGAATCCTTTATAATAGAAAGCGTTAGGTAACATAATAAATATAGGGATTACTAGCAGCTTCCTAATAATAATAGTATATAAAATAGTTTATGATTTTGTATTCAGCATACAAAAACAATTACAAATTTTCCCTTTATAGCAAGCTATTGTAACATTCACCTATAACACTGGTCTACAATTTTTGAGAAGTCGTCTGCTTCAGAGATAAAATGTGCTATGTATTATGTATTTTGATGTGCTGAATTCAAATATGACAATTAAAACAA
>NW_020706784.1:0-1549 GCF_002925995.2 Terrapene triunguis
GTGGTCTTGTTGCCACTAGACAGGACAAAACACCACACCCAGAAGGTGTGTGGATTACATATATACAGTATGTTCATTGTTAAAATGGTTGCATTTTCTATGCTTACATGCACATATTTCAGGTACAGTGGACTTCAGTGGTTGATTGCATAGATGGCCTGTTCTTGATCTATAAAAGGTTTTCCAACACACCATATTATTAGAGTTGCCAATCCTCCCAGATTGGCCGGGAGTCTACCAGAAATGGCTTTAATCTCCCAGTGGCTTTTGAAAGCAATCCAGTAGATTTTAATAGGTTGTGAAATGTCTGGTTGGCAGTGCGGCAGGGCTAAGGCAGGCCCCCTTAGTACCCTGGCTCCACATGGCTCCCGGCATGTCCAGCTCCTAGGCGCAGGGGTAGTCAAGGGGTCTCTCATCCTTCTCACCCCTGGCCCCACCCCAGAGCCCGCACCTCCAGCCAGAGCCCTCACCCCTTCCCACACCCCAACCCCCTTTCCCAGAATAGAGCACCCTCCCATGCCCTAAACCCCTCATTTCTGGCCCCACCCCGGAGCCCGCACATCCAGCTGCAAACCTCTCCCCCTCCCACAATGCAACCGCCTACCCCGGCCTGGTGAAAGTGAGTTAGGGTGGTGGAGAGTGAGTGACTGTGGGAGGGTGGATGGAGTTAGTGGGGGCATGGCCTCCGAGAAGGGGCAGGGCAGGGGCGTGGCTTCCAGGGAAGGGGCGGGGCAGGAGGCAGGGCAAGGGTGTTTGGGTTTGTGCGATTAGAAAGTTGGCAACCCTACCCATTATAAGAGCCTATTTTCAATTTCTTCTAACTTTGCCAAACTTTAACCATTCCGGCTGAAATGTTCCATGCCTGGTGTGTGCCTCAGACTGAATTCTGTTGAAAAACTCTAGCAAGGTATAAGCCTCTGAAAAATCTCAGATTGTACAAGAAATCTATAGATTTCTCTATAGAAATCTTCTAGGCAGCTAAATTCTCCAGAGATTCCATCTTCACTGAACATGTTCCATCCCAGGACTGTGAGGTGAGCAGGACTTTTCCTGACATTGTTGCTCCTGGGTGGTGCAGGCTGCTGTGGCACCAGACACAGGAACTGAGAGGAGGGAGACTGTGTCTCCTGTACTCTTAATAGTCTCCTGCTTGTGCCCAGGACATGTGGAGGAAGATAGTCTGATTGGAATGCAGAGGGGACAAAAGCAAGACCTGAGGCGAGGATTGGTGGTAGAGAGAGTAGATTGTGATAAGGAGCCTGCAGGGGCTAAATTATGTACAAAGGGGCTGAATTAATGTTGCAAAGTCAAGAATCCTTTATAATAGAAAGCGTTAGGTAACGTAATAAATATAGGGATTACTAGCAGCTTCCTAATAATAATAGTATATAAAATAGTTTATGATTTTGTATTCAGCATACAAAAACAATTACAAATATTACCTTTATAGCAAGCTATTGTAACATTCACCTATAATACCGGTCTACAATTTTTGAGAAGTTGTCTGCTTCAGAGATAAAATGTGCTATTTATTATGTATTTTGATGTG
>NW_020706785.1:0-5880 GCF_002925995.2 Terrapene triunguis
TGTGTGCTGCCCCGCCCTGACCCAGGGCCTGGGCTAACTGACTCTGTGTGCTGCCCCGCCCTGACCCAGGGCCTGGGCTACTTGACTTTTGGTTGCTGCCCCGCCCTGACTAAGGGCCTGGGCTACTGACTTTGGTTTTTGCTGCCCGCCCTGACTAAGGGCCTGGGCCACCTAGCTGTGATTGCTCAGCTCCTGAGGGAAGGACTGAGCCCTAAGATTGTGTTCTTGCCCAACCCTGAGGCAAGGACTGGCGCCCAAAAACCCCTAACCCTACGTGTCAGGTGCCCCGCCCTGACTGAGGGCCGGGGCTTAGCTAGTCGCGGCGTTGGCTCAGCCTGCAGGGAGGCTCTGAGCCCCTCGGACCCTTGTGTGTGGCCCCGCACTGAGCTAGCGCTTGGGGCCTGTTTAACCTTGTGCTTGTGTTTAGCCCCTGCCTGAGGGGCGGAGCCCCAAGACTTTCGGATCCCGAGGATCTTTTTGGGGCCACCTAGTGACTCGGCCTGGCTCCCGACGGCCCCTGAGAGGGCCCAGCTCCCGCACCGGACTATTACACGTGGCGCCCAACGTGGGGCCTCTTGCCCAGCATGTGGGCACGAGCCCTAGACACCGGTGAGAAGGGGGCAATGGGAGAGAGACCTCCCGCCAGAGAAGGGGATTTATCCCAGCTCCTGACCCGCATGACCGAGAGTCAGGAGCAACAACAGGCGGCTCAGGTGCGATACCAACAGGAGCACCAGGCCGCCCACCAGCAGCAGCAGCTCATCGAGCAGCTGGGGGTCCAACAACGGCAGCTGATCACAGACCTGGTGGCCCAACAGCAGGACTTCCAGCAGAAATGTCTCCAGCAGCTTGCCGCGGCCCTAGCTCGACCGGGGGAAGTCCTACCCGGCGTCGTCCCAGGGACCCCGCGACCCAGCCCCCCAATCCGGTTGACGAAGATGGGACCTGATGATGACCCCGAGGCGTTCCTCGTCACTTTTGAGAGGGTGGCGGTTGTCGCCGGCTGGGTTCCGGACCAGTGGGCCACCATCCTGGCCCCTTACTTAACGGGGACTGCCCAGACGATCTACCGAGGCCTGTCGGTGGAAGCGGCCAAGGACTACAACCTAGTGAAGGCCGCAATTCTGGACGCACTGGACGTGAATCCCGAGACATACCGACAACGGTTCAGGGGCCTGGCCTATTCCCCAGGGGCCCGGCCGCGGATGGTGGCTCAGGAACTGCGGGAGACCTGCAAGAAGTGGTTGCAGCCCGAACGCCGGACAGCAGAAGAGTTAATGGAGCAGGTGATCTTGGAGCAGTTTACCCAGGTACTCCCACCGCGGGGAAGATCCTGGGTCCTCCGCCACCGACCAACGACGGTGTCCGCGGCCGTCACCTTAATGGAGGACTTCCTCGCGGCTGAGGTCCCGTCGGGGCCCAATGGTCGGGCGATTCCAGTCCGGACGGAGCAGCCCAACCCGGAAAAGAAGGGGCCGTCCTCTCGGGCAACCCCGAGTGTTCCCTCCCGCAGTATGGAAGGCCGGGCTCGGGTAGCCGCGCCCTCCGGAAGGCTCCCACGGGTCCCGGCAGGCATTGCCGGGGAACACCGTCGGACCCCCCCTGGGGGTGACCCCGGGGCCCGGCCCCAACCGGAGCGAACCACATTGGGGCCCTGTTTCTCCTGTGGGAAGTATGGCCATTTGCGACGAGATTGCCCTGAACCGGGGTGCGCATTTGGCCAAGTCTATTCGGGGGAAGGCCGTGCCCGACGTCCGCAAGGGGTCAAGATCACCGTGCCCGCGGCCATTGGGGGACGCCGGGCGATGGCCCTCCTCGACTCAGGCTGTGGCCAAACGCTCATCTGCCAAACCTTAGGCCTGCCGGCGGACGACCATCTGGAAAAGATTCCCCTGCAGTGCATCCACGGAGACGTACGCCTTTACCCTAGCACCCAGACCCCACTGACTATTGATGGGGTCACCCGACAGATGATTGTGGGGCTGGCGCCCCGGCTGGCGTATCCGGTGATCCTGGGGCGGGACTGGCCCGACTTTGCCACCGTCTTACGCCGCCATCTCGAGGGTAGCCTGCAGGCCACACCGGCCTTAGGAGGGGAGGCTCCGGGGACCGAGGAGGACGAGAGGGAAACCCCCGCTCCCCCCAGTTCTTCGGGGGGGCGTGAAGATCCTCCCCAGGGAGAGAGAGAGAGTCCGTCGGCAGCCACAGATTTTTGCCGGGACCAACGGGCCGACCCTACACTCACACGGATCTACGAGCAGCTAGCCTCCGTGAACGGAACTATTCTCGAACCCAAGCGAGCGGAGGCGTGGCCACACTATGAGCTAAGACAAGAACGCTTGTATCGTTTAGAGAAGGACCCCCGTACTGGGGACGTCCGGACTCAGCTTCTCGTGCCGCGCTGTCACCGCCGGGCGGTCATGAAACTGGCCCATGACATCCCGGCGGCAGGGCACCTGGGGCACGACAAAACGCTGGCCCGGATCCTGGGGCGTTTCTTTTGGCCTGGAGTGTATCAGGAAGTCAAGGACTACTGCAATTCGTGCCCGGAGTGTCAGTTGGCCGCCCCGGCCCAGACCCCAAAGGCACCCCTGGTGCCGATGCCTTTAATGGAAAACCCCTTTGAACGGGTGGCCGTCGATCTGGTGGGGCCCCTCCCAAAGAGCAGCGCAGGGTTCCAATATATATTGGTGATGATGGACTATGCCACCAGGTTCCCTGAAGCCATTCCTCTTCGGAATATCTCAGCCCGCACCATTGCCATGGAACTAGTGAAGGTCTTCGCCCGTGTCGGCCTGCCCCGGGAGCTCCTCACAGATCAAGGGACCAATTTTACGTCCCGGCTGCTCAAGGAAGTCTGTGCCATCCTAGGGGTCAAGCAGCTCCGCACCTCCGTCTACCATCCCCAGACCGATGGATTAGTGGAGAGGTTCAACCGGACGCTGAAAGGGATGTTGCGTCGGTTTCCCCCGGAGGATCTTCGCCGGTGGGACCAACTTCTTCCCCCGTTGCTCCTGGCAATTCGGGAAGTCCCCCAGACATCGACGAAGTTCTCCCCCTTCGAATTATTGTATGGGCGGAGACCCCGAGGCCTGCTAGACCTCATGAGGGAAACCTGGGAACAGGCTCCGTCCCCGGCCCAGGGTCTCCTCCAGTACGTGCTTAAGCTTCAGGAGTGCCTAAAGCAGGCGGGGGAGCTGGCACGGGAAAACTTAAAAGCCGCCCAGGACACGCAAGCACAGACATATAATCGAGGAGCACAGGCTCGGGAATTCCAACCCGGGGACCGGGTATTACTCCTCCTACCATCCAATGAATCAAAGATCCTGGCCCGGTGGCAAGGACCTTATGAGGTGGTCAGGAAGGTGGGCCCGGTCACGTACGAAATCAATCAGCCGGACCGAAAGAAGAAGATCCAGCGCTATCATATCAACCTCCTTAAACCCTGGAAGGACCGAGAGGGGCTACTGATCAATCCCTACCCGCCGGAACCAGAACTGGGACCCCAGGTTCCCCATACCGGAGACCCCGAAGAACCCCAGCTCGGGGAGACCTTAACCGAGGACCAGCTCCGGCAGACTCGGGGCCTCCTCCAAGCGTTCTCTCACACGTTTACGGACCAACCGGGATATACCTCCCTGATACACCATCGGATCCAAACCGAACCCGGGGTGGTGATTCGGGGGACGACCCGGCTCTTGCCCTATCATAGGAGGCAGGTCGTGGAAAAGGAGGTTCGGGCAATGTTGGATCTGGGAGTGATAGAGCCATCACAGAGCGAGTGGCGCAGCCCAGTGGTGTTGGTGCCCAAACCCGACGGGTCACAGCGCTTCTGTATTGATTTCCGACGCGTCAACGCCATCTCCAAGTTTGACGCCTATCCCATGCCTCGGATAGATGAGCTGCTGGCCCGCCTGGGGGAGGCCCACTACATAACCACCCTGGACTTGAGTAAGGGGTACTGGCAGATCCCCCTGGATCCTGCCTCCCGGGAGAAGACGGCCTTTGCCACCCCCTCAGGTCTCTATCAATTCACCAGGATGCCCTTCGGCCTCCACGGGGCCCCGGCCACCTTTCAGCGCCTAATGGACCGCCTCCTCCAGCACCATCAAGACTACGCGGCCGCCTATCTAGATGATGTCGTTATCTACAGTCCGCGGTGGGAGAACCACCTGGAGAGAGTCGCAGCCGTCCTGCGGTCCCTGAGGGAGGCCGGGCTAACCGCCAACCCAAAAAAATGTCGCATCGGTTGGCAAGAGACTAAATACCTGGGATATGCTATCGGGCATGGGCAGGTAAAACCCCTGATCGGGAAGGTCCAGGCCATTGCAAACTGCCCCCCGCCAACCACAAAGCGCCAGGTGCGGCAGTTCCTAGGAATGGCCGGGTACTATCGGCGGTTCATTCCCCAATTCGCCGCGATTGCAGCCCCCTTAACGGGACTCCTAACGAAGGACAGCCCACGGCAGGTGAACTGGACTACCGAGTGCGACGGGGCCTTCCGGACTCTTAAGAAGTGCCTCTGCAGCGAGCCGGTCTTGTATAGCCCCGATTTTAACCAGCCGTTTATCTTACAGACCGACGCCTCGGAAGTGGGACTCGGGGCTGTCTTGTCCCAAGACGTAGGGGGTGAAGAGCACCCGGTCCTGTACATTAGCCGGAAACTGTTCCCACGCGAAAAGAACTATGCGGTGGTTGAGAAGGAGGCCCTAGCCGTGAAGTGGGCGTGTGAAGCCCTCCGCTACTACATCCTGGGAGTCCCCTTCACCCTCGTCACCGACCACTCCGCCCTGCAATGGTTGACCCGTATGAAGGACCACAATATGCGGGTGCAACGATGGTACCTGGCCCTCCAGCCATTCGCCTTCACCGTCCGCCATCGAGCGGGTAAGGAACATGCGAATGCGGATTTCCTCTCTCGACTGGGGGGTAGGGAATGGGCTGGCCCCGCTGCACGGGAACCAGCCTTGAGGGGGGGGCCGTGTAGTGACTCGGCCTGGCTCCCGACGGCCCCTGAGGGGGAGGAGCCAGAACAGGCACCCAAGTGGGCGGAGCCGCCGGCACCTATTCCCGCCCCCCGGAAGTGGGCGGAGCCACCGGCACCTGTTCCCGCCCCCCGGAAGTCAAGGGGCGGGACAGGAAGTATAAAAGCCAAGCCCCAGCACTCAGTTGGAGCCCAGCGGCCGGAGAGACCAGACGCTCCTGCTCGGGCTCCTGCTAGACCGCGCCTGCCCCGAGCCAGGTATCCGGAGGTGGACGGACCAAGCCTCCCCAGAGCCAGGTATCCAGAGGTGGACGGCCCGAGTCTCCCCAGAGCCCGGTACCCCGAGGTAGGCTGGCCGAGCCTGCCCCGAGCGCGGTACCCCGAAGCGGACTGGCCGAGCCTGCACCGAGCGCGGTACCCCAAGGAGAGGCCCGAGCGTCCCCCTGACCCGAGACCGGAGGAGCGGCCTGACCTAGACAGCCCTCAAGAAGCCGAGGAGCCCATGGTGTGGGACCCCGCTGCCGAGCCCAGCGAGGAGCAGGTACCTATGGAGGAGGAGGAGATGGGAAGTGGCCCGGGGATCGCAGACCCCGAACCGATGTCAGTGTGTTGCGGGCAGGATCCCCACTGACGCCGTGGCAGACGGTTTGCTGCGGATAGGGCCCCGGGCTGGAACACAGTGGAGTGGGTGGGCCTGTGTTCCCCCCCTGCCACCCCCCGTCGGGTGGCAGTCTCTCCTCCTCCCTGCCAAAGGGTCTGGGCTCACTGACATTGTTATTGCTCAGCCTGCTGCAAGGGCCTGACCCCTGGCACTAGTGTGTGCTGCCCCGCCCTGACCCAGGGCCTGGGCTAACTGACTCTGTGTGCTGCCCCGCCCTGACCCAGGGCCTGGGCTA
>NW_020706786.1:0-3410 GCF_002925995.2 Terrapene triunguis
GCAGCAGAGTGGGGACTCAGTAGGGGGCGCTCTCCCCTCGGTGCCTTTGCTGACCCCAGTGTGGTGCTAGGGGGCGCTGTGCTGCAGGGGGTGGGGTGGGGGCTCAGTAGGGGGCGCTCTTCCCTCGGTGCCTGCGCTGACCCCAGTATGGCAGTAGGGGGTGCTGTGTGCAGGGAGCAAGGTGGGGACTCAGAACGGCCCCAGCGTCTGGCTCTGACGATCTGTTTGCGTCCCTGTAGCTGGGCACCCTGCGTTTCTGTGGCACGACGGAGTTCGCAAGTGGCCAGTGGATTGGGGTGGAGCTGGACGAGCCAGAGGGCAAGAATGACGGAAGCGTTGGAGGAATACGCTACTTCATTTGCCCTCCGAAGCAAGGTAAATAGAGCCCGGACGCCTGGGTTCTGTTCCCAGCTCTAGGATGGGAGTGGGGTCTAGAGGCTATGGGGTGGGACTGGGAGCCCGGACACCTGGGTTCTGCTCCTCTCTCCAGAAGGGAATATGGCTTAGTGGATACTGGGCTTTACAGCTAAGCATTTTCTGAGTCCACCATTGACTGTTGGGTTTTTTTCTCCATCTTCTTAGGGGTTTTTGCCTCTGTGTCTAAAATCGCCAAAGCCACAGACCAGATGCCATCATCGGTGACGTCCACCCCAAAAACCCCCCGCATGGACTTCTCCCGCATGACCGGGAAGGGCCGGAAGGACAAGAAAGGTAGCGGGGCAGTTCTAGCGGCTGAAGCAGCAGGGGCTGGGAGCCAGGACTCCCCAGCTCTGGGAAGGGAGTGGTGTCTAGTGGTTAGAGCAGGGGGGGCTGGGAGCCAGGACTCCTGGGTTCACTTCTATGCCCTGCTCTGGGAGAAGTGGGGTTTAGTGGTTAGAGCTGGGTGGGGGGGAGCGGTGCGGGGAGACAGGACTCCTGGTTTCCACTCCCAGCTCTGGCACTGATTCCGGGCGTGACCTTGGGTGTGCCCCTTTCCTCCCATGTCTCATTCGTCCCCATCTGGAAAGGTACTTGGCTAATTAACCCTGAAGACCCTTTATCACCGGGGGTGGGTGGAAAGAGCTGACCTGGCCTTTGGATCTGAAATCTCATCCAGGGGCTTGACATGGCAGCCGATTAATCAGGGGCGGCTGGGGCAGGACTGCGCACCGGGCTCTTTGCTAGGAGATAAACCAGGCGCCCCCCGGCCCTGTCCTCGGATCGTGCCTGCCCCTCCGAGTCTGGCGGGGGAGAGGTCAAAGCCCCGGCAGGCTGGCCGGCTCTGGTGCGGTAAAGAGCGGAGGGGGAAATTTGCATGCTATTTACATATGCAAATTAGAAAGGCCCAGCCTCCTCACCAACCAATCCCACCAGTTCTCCCCACCCATGTGCCTCACTCCTCCCCCATATTCCAGTCAGTCTCCTCCTCTCCACCCCCTGCCCCCTTTCCACCCCCTCCCTCAGCCAACCTGGGCTTGGCATAGAATCATAGAATATCAGGGTTGGAAGGGACCTCAGGAGGTATCTAGTCCAACCCCCTGCTCAAAGCAGGACCAACCCCAACTAAATCATCCCAGCCAGGGCTTTGTCAAGCCGGGCCTTAAAAACCTCTAAGGAAGGAGATTCCACCACCTCCCTAGGGAACCCATTCCAGTGCTTCACCACCCTCCTAGTGAAATAGTGTTTCCTAATATCCAACCTAGACCTCCCCCACTGCAACTTGAGACCATTACTCCTTGTTCTGTCATCTGCCACCACTGAGAACAGCCGAGCTCCATCCTCTTTGGAACCCCCCTTCAGGTAGTTGAAGGCTGCTATCAAATCCCCCCTCACTCTTCTCTTCTGCAGACTAAATAACCCCAGTTCTCTCAGCCAATCCTCATACGTCATGTGCCCCAGCCCCCTAATCATTTTCCTTGCCCTCCGCTGGACTCTCTCCAATTTGTCCACATCCTTTCTGTAGTGGGGGGACCAAAACTGGACACAATACTCCAGGTGTGGCCTCACCAGTGCCGAATACAGGGGAATAATCACTTCCCTCGATCTGCTGGCAATGCTCCTACTAATACAGCCCAATATGCCGTTGGCCTTCTTGGCAACGAGGGCACACTGCTGACTCATAGCCAGCTTCTCGTCCACTGTAATCCCCAGGACCTTTTCTGCAGAACTGCTGCTTAGCCAGTCGGTCCCCACCCTGTAGCAGTGCATGGGATTCTTCCGTCCTAAGTGCAGGACTCTGCACTTGTCCTTGTTGAACCTCATCAGATTTCTTTTGGCCCAATCCTCCAATTTGTCTAAGTCACTCTGGACCCTATCCCTACCCTCCAGCGTACCTACCTCTCCCCCCAGCTTAGGCCTGGTCTACACTACGACTTTAATTCGGATTTAGCTGCGTTAATCCGAATTAATCCTTAACCCGTCCACACAACGGAGCCAGTTACTTCGAATTAAAGGGCACTTAAAATCGATTTCTGTACTCCACCCCGACGAGCGGAGTAGCACCAAAATCGATTTTGTTAATTCGAATTAGGGGTAGTGTGGCCGCACACCACCGAATTAATGTGGTTAAAATTAATGGGGTAGTGTGGCCGCACACCACCGAATTAATGTGGTTAAAAACCGAATTAATGTGCTTAGTGTGGCCGCGCACAATCGAATTTATACAATCTGTTTCCCAAATTCGAATTATCTAAATTCGAATTAATCTCGTAGTGTAGACGTACCCTTAGTGTCATCTGCGAACTTGCTGAGGGTGCAATTCATCCCATCGTCCAGATCATTAATAAAGATGTTGAACAAAACTGGCCCCAGTGCCGACCCCTGGGGCACTCCCCTTGATACCGCTGCCAACTAGACATCGAGCCGTTGATCACTACCCGTTGAGCCTGACGATCTAGCCAGCTTTCTATCCACCATATAGTCCATTCATCCAAGCCATACTTCTTTAACTTGCCGGCACCTCCTGCTGTGGGCTCCTCCCTCTGCTCCCTCCAAGTCACTCATTGGAGGAGAGAGGAAAAGTTGAGGGCTGGGAGATGGCAGGATTGGCTTAGAGATGGGCAGGGTTTCAATCACCGCTCTGGCACCAGGCTAACCACTGGGGCAGCTGCTGCTGGAGGTCTGGGCAGCCCTGGGCTGGTCTCACTGCCTCTCTGTTCAGTCCTCAGGAAGAAGTCTCCCTCCGTGGGCAGCCTGGACCGAGAAGGGCTGAAGATCGAGATCGGGGACCAGGTGCTGGTGGCGGGGCAGAAGCAGGGCATCATCCGGTTCTACGGCAAGACGGACTTTGCGCCGGGTAAGGTACCGGCTGGCGGGAGGGCAGAGCTGCCGATTGGTGGGTGGAAAAGACTGTAACAGGGTCTTTTAGCTCTGGCGTGGGAGTCCGGGGTTTGAGCCCGCGTCTCGTGCTGGGAAATGGACTGCTGACGGCT
>NW_020706787.1:0-2294 GCF_002925995.2 Terrapene triunguis
GGGCTGGGAGCCAGGACTCCTGGGTTCTCTCCCCAGCTCTGGGAGGGGAGTGGGGTGTAGTGGTTAGAGCAGGGGGGTGCTGGGAGACAGGACTCTTGGGTTCACTTCTATGCCCAGCTCTGGGAGAAGTGGGGTTTAGTGGTTAGAGCTGGGTGGGGGGGAGCGGTGCTGGGAGACAGGACTCCTGGTTTCCACTCCCAGCTCTGGCACTGATTCCGGGCGTGACCTTGGGTGTGCCCTTTTCCTCCCATGTCTCATACGTCCCCATCTGGAAAGGTACTTGGCTAATTAACCCTGAAGACCCGGGGGTGGGTGGAAAGAGCTGACCTGGCCTTTGGATCTGAAATCTCATCAAGGGGCTTGACACGGCAGCCGATTAATCAGGGGCGGCTGGGGCAGGACTGTGCACCGGGCTCTTTGCTAGGAGATAAACCGGGCGCCCCCCGGCCCTGTCCTCGGATCGTGCCTGCCCCTCCGAGTCTGGCGGGGAAGAGGTCAAAGCCCCGGCAGGCTGGCCGGCTCTGGTGCGGCAAAGAGCGGAGGGGAAAATTTGCATGCTATTTATATATGCAAATTAGAAAGGCCCAGCCTCCTCACAAACCAATCCCACCAGTTCTCCCCACCCATGTGCCTCACTCCTCCCCCATATTCCAGTCAGTCTCCTCTCCACCCCCTGCCCCCTTTGCACCCCCTCCGTCAGCCAACCTGGGCTTGGCATAGAATCATAGAATATCAGGGTTGGAAGGGACCTCAGGAGGTCATCTAGTCCAACCCCCTGCTCAAAGCAGGACCAATTCCCAACTAAATCATCCCAGACAGGGCTTTGTCAAGACTGACCTTAAAAACCTCTAAGGAAGGAGATTCCACCACCTCCCTAGGGAACCCATTCCAGTGCTTCACCACCCTCCTAGTGAAATAGTGTTTCCTAATATCCAACCTAGACCTTCCCACTGCAACTTGAGACCATTGCTCCTTGTTCTGTCATCTGGTATCACTGAGAACAGTCTAGATCCATCCTCTTTGGAACCCCCTTTCAGGTAGTTGAAGACTGCTATCAAATCCCCCCTCACTCTTCTCTTCTGCAGACTAAATAACCCCAGTTCTCTCAGCCAATCCTCATACGTCATGTGCCCCAGTCCCCTAATCATTTTCGTTGCCCTCCGCTGGACTCTCTCCAATTTGTCCACATCCTTTCTGTAGTGGTGGGACCAAAACTGGACACAATACTCCAGGTGTGGCCTCACCAGTGCCCGATAGAGGGGAATAATCACTGTCCTTGATCTGCTGGCAATGCTCCTACTAATACAGCCCAATATGCCGTTGGCCTTCTTGGCAACAAGGGCACACGGCTGACTCATATCCAGCTTCTCATCCACTGTAATCCCCAGGACCTTTTCTGCAGAACTGCTGCTTAGCCAGTCGGTCCCCAGCCTGTAGCAGTGCATGGGATTCTTCCGTCCTAAGTGCAGGACTCTGCACTTGTCCTTGTTGAACCTCATCAGATTTCTTTTGGCCCAATCCTCCAATTTGTCTAAGTCACTCTGGACCCTATCCCTACCCTCCAGCCTACCTACCTCTCCCCCCAGCTTAGTGTCATCTGCGAACTTGCTGAGGGTGCAATTCATCCCATCGTCCAGATCATTAATAAAGATGTTGAACAAAACCGGCCCCAGTGCCGACCCCTGGGGCACTCCCCTTGATACCGGCTGCCAACTAGACATCGAGCCGTTGATCACTACCCGTTGAGCCTGACGATCTAGCCAGCTTTCTATCCACCATATAGTCCATTCATCCAAGCCATACTTCTTTAACTTGCCAGCACCTCCTGCTGTGGGCTCCTCCCCCTGCTCCCTCCAAGTCACTCATTGGAGGAGAGAGGAAAAGTTGAGGGCGGGGAGATGGCAGGATTGGTTTAGAGATGGGCAGGGTTTCAATCACCGCTCCGGCACCAGGCTAACAGCTGGGGCAGCTGCTGCTGGAGGTCTGGGCAGCCCTGGGCTGGTCTCACTGCCTCTCCGCTCAGTCCTCAGGAAGAAGTCTCCCTCCGTGGGCAGCCTGGACCGAGAAGGGCTGAAGATCGAGATCGGGGACCAGGTGCTGGTGGCGGGGCAGAAGCAGGGCATCATCCGGTTCTACGGCAAGACGGACTTTGCGCCGGGTAAGGTACCGGCTGGCGGGAGGGCAGAGCTGCCGATTGGTGGGTGGAAAAGACTGTAACAGGGTCTTTTAGCTCTGGCGTGGGAGTCTGGGGTTTGAGCCCGCGTCTCGTGCTGGGAAATGGACTGCTGACGGCT
>NW_020706788.1:0-3691 GCF_002925995.2 Terrapene triunguis
CAACAAACCTGGCGTTCTGTTTCCTTTCCTGCGTCGTCACCACTGCAGCTGGTGACCCCGACGTGATACCCCTCTACTCACCGGCTGGATACGCCGAGCGCGCCCGCGGCTGTTTGCCGCCCCTTATTCGTGAGTATGGGGGGGGGGACTTTCCAGTGCCCAGAAGGAGCACGCAAGAGAGTTACAAAAGATTATACGGCAGCGATCATGCATCGCTGTCCCGGTCGCTCATATTGAGGACCTTCTAAGGGAAATAGATCGCCAGTGCCCCTGGTATCCTGACTGCGGGTCTTTACAGCTTCCTGATTGGATACGGATTGGGATCACCTTGCATAGTAAACCCCGTGCCCCAGTTCAGCACCTGCTGCTCTGGCAGCGTTGTAAGGAGGCGCTGGAGGGGTTCGGCCCCGATGGCCTTAAGCCGGTCTCCCTTTTGCCCCCAGGTGAGGGGCCACCCCCCTCCTGCCCGCAGCTGACCCCCCCTGCGCCGCCGCCCGTGGCGGCGCCCCCATGCCTACCGGTCGGGCGGGGGGGGCGCTGTCGCCGCGGCGGTGCAGCCAGTGCATGAGGCCGGTCTCTTGACCGGCGAAGAATCCAGCTGTGGGTTCGAGGCGTTCCCCGTCTCTTGGTGGGATAATGGAAATGGGGGGGAGATAGTGGACTGGGAGGCTCTCCCCTACTCGGTTCTGCGCGAGCTCCGCAAGGCGGTTCGTGAGACCGGGGTGCGGTCCACTTTCACCCTGGGGACCTTGAAAGGTGTGTCAAACAGTTACTCCTTGCTCCCCCAAGATTGGAAAGACATGTGTCGCATGGTGCTGTCTCCCGCGCAATACGGTGTGTGGGACAGCGAGTACCAGCGAGAGGCGCTTGCGGCAGCAGCACAAGGTGGGGGGGCTTATCTTGCTGAGCAGTTATATGGCTCAGGGCAGTTTTTGAGCATCCCCCAGCAGGTGGAGGGCACGCCCCGGGCAGCTTATCCCTGGTGGTCTAGTGGTTAGGATTCGGCGCTCTCACCGCCGCGGCCCGAGTCCGTGGGCGGATGATGGAGGGGGCTACATCTCCACCTGTGGGGCCGTGATTTATTAACGCTTTAACTGCCACCATCCATATTGATGATTAGGCGTACGGCCCTCCCCCTCCGTTGGCTTACTGACGAGCCCGTATGGGTTGCACAGTGATTGCTTCCTCTGGACAAGCTGGAGGCCCTCCAGCACTTGGTTAATGACCAGCTACGGGCAGGGCATGTGGAGGAGTCCACTAGCCCCTTTAATACCCCCGTGTTTGTAAGCACAAAAGACTGGGAAAGTTAATTGTGACCCTTTTTAAGTAAGAATCTTTAAGCTGTAAATAGCTTTGGATCTGGAAGCAAGCCAGAAAGCATTTGTATTAATGCAATCTTTTAATTAATAAGGTAGAAGCCACTAAAACCTGGGCTGCCTATGAAACAAATACAAGAAAACATTTTAAGCAATGACTGCCCAGAAGGGGTAGACCTCTGTTCTTTTGTTTTTCAGATCATCAGAGAAAATGGATGCCAGCTAAACAGCATTCAATGTACCATGCATTTACTGGCACAATAGGGATTATTTTTGTGTTTCATGGCAAAAATTGTTGTTAAGAATTGCATACCAACAGTTTTTGGAAACAAGGACATGGAAGGTTAACCCACTCCCCATATTGCCCATGGGATCCTTCTGGCTACCTCAGATTTCTAGCCAGAGGGCTGGGGAGGGAGGAAAGCAATTAGACACCTGAGGTTGTACCGAGTGCACTCCTCAAAAGTGGGTGTGCTTGTCCCGGTTTGTTGCTCCAAAGCTCTGTAATAAAGTTATTTTACTGGAAGAGTGAAGGTTTCCTTTGTAGGTTAAGAGAAGCCAAGAAGAGAAGAGGAAAAAGCACAGAATGAGTTAACTGAGAGGAAAATATAGCTTGCAGGCTCATCCAAGGTCACAGCCAAAATTTGGCTAACCCCCAAGATAAGGGGGGGGGTTAAATGTGCCCAAGCAACTAAGATCTGCAAAATACAGACAATGCATTAATGAAATGTGTTAGGTTTTTTCTCACAGGTAGAGAAGTGCTACTCAAAGACCCTAGCACCCCTGCCATTAATTGAAACAAGGAAACTGAGTCTATGTAAAGTCCATCAACGAAAGACTGCTTTGGCTCCACACTGGAAAGGCCCTTTCCAAGTCCTGTTAACCACCAACACCGCTGTGAAGTGCCAAGGACTGACTGCCTGGACCCATGCTTTTCACTGCAAAAAGACCCCTCCACCTCGGGAGGACTTTCTGACTGATGATAAGCCTATTTCTCCTTCTAGTTCTGCTGTGCCGTCTGGACAGCAGGAAAAAGGAAAAAAAGACAAGGTGAAGTGCTAGTAACCTCTCCCTTGTCCACTGACAGACCTACTGTTGCTTTGAATTTCTCTAGAAGACACAAAACCACTACAGGGTGATGTGCTAGTAACCTCTCCCCTGTATGATGCTGAACCATGACTGTTTCAGGAAAAGAGAAGAAGGAACACTTGCTTATTGAAACCACAAAGTCCAGGAATTCCTGACTACAAGAGACATTAAAAACTGACCCTGGTGAAGAAACAAAGAATTATATACTAGCAAAAAGAAACTTGTGGGACCCATGCTTGGGAACGTGGTATTGATTGGATTTTGGGGTTTATTCTACAGGCTGCGCCCTGTGTTTTGGATAAGTCCCTCAGCATGTATTGCCCCTGCCATTTCCTTCATTACACTATTACCCCTGTAATACATCCAAATACAGACAATGACCCAGAAGTTGCTGACAGAGATGGTATTGAATATCACTGAGGCTGGGAAGGCATTGCAGTGGGATCTAGCATGTTCAGGCTTGGCCCACTGCCCTTACAGACACATCAGGAGTACCATCTGATCTGTGGCCATGGAGACATACTTGGAGACTTTCTGGGTGGAAGTGCAGACGTTCTCAGTGCTCCTTCCAAGCATATGGACCGGTAAAGGGGGTGTGGGCTCCCACATACCAAATTCTGCCGGGTCCATGGGGAGGATGCATGTGGGATTGGGTAATTCACCAAGACATCTGGGAAATTAAACTACCTGGTATGCCCAGTTAATTTTAGTCAGTGCTCCTGGGATTACACCTGACAGGACACTTACTTTTTCAAGCTAATGACAGCTGTGTGTATGTTGATGACACCACACTACAAGACATTTGGGTCCACCTGGCAAAAGTATTAAATCAATCTGATTTCTGCCTGGCTGTTGCCCCGAAAATGCAAGGTCTGTTAAGTACTTGCCTTGTTCCTGTCTGCAAATCACCCAGCAATATTTGGGGTGTGAGACAGTAAAAGAAATGCGCTGTTTTTAGCTTACTGATAATAGTAACCGCATGCAATAGCAAATTGATATGCTGAAATGTTATGCTTAAGCCATTTGCTAGGATGTTTTTTCTCCTTGGTGGAATTATATCTAGTTATAGCCACCCTTAGAGTGGATAAAGACCCTTTTATAGTATGGGGCCTTAGTTTTAATTTTTGGCGTTTTGCTTTGCTGCTTTATTTAATGCTTATCCAATCTAGTGGCGTTGTGTATGCTATCCTGCAAAGGTGCTTTGTTTAAACATCGCATATAAAATAAAATAGGGGGGGATGTAGGAATGTGTTGCTCCCTAATCATAAGCCTTGAAGAACGGCAAA
>NW_020706789.1:0-5240 GCF_002925995.2 Terrapene triunguis
CCCTCCTGAGTTACCTGGGGTGATGGTGATGTCTGGTGACGTCAACAACTCCCTCCTTTGAGAATACTCAACAAGCTTTTGGCTGAGTTTTCTCATTCTCTGTGGACAAGATATGATTGAGTGCCATAGAGCTAGGGTTCTCAATGAGAGGGTATGCTGGGACTTCTGGGGAACGGGGGGGCACAAAGCTTACGGAGGAGCACCTTAAAACAAGCAATCAGGAGGAGGGTGACCAAGCATAGTACCACACCCGTGAGGAGGAGACGCACAAGGCTATTTCCCAGTCCTCCTAGGTTGGGCAACCAACTCCAAAGGGAATCGAAACCTGTGGTTTCCCTTTCCTGGGCCTTCCACTGCTCAAAAGCCTGTTTGGCTGACAGGATGTGCTTGTTAATGTCCTGTGAGTTTTTCGGGACATAAGTACAACATTCACTCCCAATAAGGGCACACACCCCGCCCTGGGAGGCTAAAACATAATCTAAGGCCTGTCTGTTTTGCAGGGACAGCAATCGGAGCTGGTAAAGCTCTGAGTTAAGGCTTTTCTCTATGGCCAAGGTTTCATTAGCATACTTGGTGAGAAACACAGAGAGCCTACGATAAAATTGGGTTAGCTGTCCCACCCCATAGGATGGGAGGAGGATCATACCCAACAGATATCTGACCAATTTTGGGGAACCGCCCTCCAGGGTAACCCTGCTGCGTGGAGCGGGACTTGGGAGCATACCCAGCAGTTAGAGAGGTTGAACTCTTGGGCAAAGCAAACCTTCAAGGACTCATATGTGTTTGTTTCCAAGTTAGTAGGGATTTTTTCCATTACGCATGTGGTCGGGGGGAAACGGGAGGTAACGAGAGGAGTGTCCCTATGGCAAAGAGTACCATTGTGGCAGACCCTGGACTTGAACTCATGCTGGGCAGGTGACCCTAGGGCCTAACAATTACAATTCCCCAAATATTCACAAAATAACAATTACCAATAGCAGGCAGACTAAAAGCAAAAGGGACCAGGCCACCAGGTGAAAATAAACACAACCAACGCTCAGAGTTCTTGCGGGGAGTGCGCTGTGACTGTCCAAAGAGATCACAGGGCATCCCCAGCAGGCCTTATTGTCTTTTGAATAACAGCTTAAGTCCCAGATCGTCGCTGGCAGTCTTCTCTGCAGGCTGGACGGTCCACCGTTCAGGAGCAGGCACTGCTTTCAGGCGAGAGTGATGAATCCAGTTCTTGTGTCCTTCGACCTTTGCTGCTGTATGGGAGATCAGCAGGACGGTGTGGGGTTCCTTCCACTTCTCTTGGAGAGGCTCGTCCTTCCAGGTCCGAATGAGTACGGAGTCACCTGGCTGCAAGGAGTGGATCGGGGCATCCAGCGGGAGAGGCTGCAAATCTTTGGTGTACCTGTGGAGAGAACAGAGAACAGCAGACAGAGAGCACATGTACTGAGATAAGAAACCACAGCCTACCTCCCACTCCCCTGCCAGAACCGGTGTACCGTTCATAGGCCATGCCCTTCCAAACATAATCTCGAAGGGACTGAGCCCTAACCTGCCCTTTGGGAGAGCGCGAATGCGGAGCAAAACAAGGGGTAGAGCATTAGGCCACTTAAGGGAAGCCTCTTGGCAGACCTTTGAGAGGTGCCGCTTAAGTGTCTGATTTGTGCGTTCCACTACCCCACTGGCCTGCGGTCGCCATGGAGTGTGGAGTTTCCAGGGGATCTGTAGGGCATCCGATATCTTCTGAACAACTTGGGATGTGAAGTGTGTTCCGTTGTCAGATTCCATCCACTGGGGGAGTCCGAAGCGGGGAATGATCTCCTTGACGAATTTAAGAGCCATCATTTTGGCAGTGTTGTTACGACATGGGAAGGCTTCAGGCCATCCGCTGAATCGATCCACTAAGACGAGAAGGTATCTGAATCCTTGGGTCCGGGGGAACTCAGTAAAATCTATTTGCCAAACTAGTCCTGGGCCTGGGGTAGGTTCCAGAGTGGCTGGTGGCACTGACACTCCAGGTCGAGGGTTGTTCTTTTGGCAGACTAGACATTCAGCCTGCACCTGGGAGGCCAGAGGCCTAAGTCCAGAGGTTAGAAAATATTTATTCATAAGCTGGGAAACAGCCTCTCTTCCTGCGTGGGTAGACTGATGTAGTTTCTGTAGTACTGGCCGTATTAGATTCCTTGGTAGGAGGATTTTTCCTTCTATGGAGTGGAGCCATCCCTCCTTTTCCCGGAGCCTAAGTGTGTTGGCTAGGTTCCTCTCTTCGTGAGAGTACTGAGGGGTTGGGAGCTCCCCCACTGATGGGATGAGGGCATGCATATGGGCGTCTTCAGCTTCCTGTGGTTCCAGGGTAGCAGCTCGCTTGGCCTCTCTGTCCGCCCTGGCATTACCCTTAGCCACATCTTGATCTTCTCTTTGATGAGCCTTGCAGTGTATTACTGCTACTTCTGAGGGGAGCTATACCGCTTCTAAAAGCCGGAGAATTTGAGGCCCATGTTTAACCGGAGAACCTTGGGCTGTCAACATTCCTCTTTCCTTCCACAGACCGGCATGGGCGTGTAGTATTCCAAAGGCATATCTGGAATCAGTAAAAATGTTAACCTTTTTTCCTTTTGACAGTTCAAGTGCACGGGTTAAGGCTACCAATTCAGCCAGCTGAGCTGATGTCCCAGCAGGTAAACCCTCTGCTTCCACAGTCTCATGGAGAGATACAATAGCATAGCCTGCCCTCCTCTGTCCATTTACAACAGTACTACTGCCGTCAGTATACCACTCATAATCAGCATTAGGGAGGGGTTGATCTTTTAAGTCTGGGCGGCTGGAGTACTGGACATCTATGATTTCCAGACAGTCATGTTCCTGCTCCTCTGTCTCCGGTAACAGGGTGGCTGGGTTAAGGGAGAGACAGGTCTGTAGGGTAACTTCAGGATTTTCTAACAGTTTTGATACTGTTTGATTCGCACTGAGCTTTTGCCTGGGAGAAGCTGAATATGAACAGGGGTCTGACGGTTTGCCTTCCCTGGGACCCCTGATGCCCATACCAGAGGAAAAACCTGCTTTTCCCACTGGCTCCATTCTGGGGCTTGCATGGCTGAGGGCTCAGTTGCAAGAGTCATTATCCAGGCATTCTCTGGGGGTAAGGTGAGGGTTATTTCATCTTGGGTGAAATGCAGGGTGGCACCTAAGCGACAAAGCAGGTCCCGTCCCAATAGAGGCGTTGGACAATCGGGGAGGTAAACCAGTCTGTGAGATAGAGTTCTGTTTCCCAAAGCACATTCCGCAGGGGCATATACTGGGCACTTGGTTCCTTTCCCTGTGGCACCCACCACAGTGAGGGAATCTGCCACAGGCAGCTGCAGGGGTTGGTTTACAGCGGTTCGTGCAGCTTCAGAGTCTATTAAAAAGTCTGTTTGAATCTCCCACCCGCATGTTTACTTGGGGTTCCGGGGGCAGGATAGTCCGTCTCCCCTGACACCCCTATTCTTGATCCTCTGCTGCCATCATAGGGGTACCTTCCCTTTCGGGGCACTCATTTTTCCAATGTCCCTCCTTTCGGCATATGGCACACTGGTTGCGACCCAGACGCCTTTCCTGTGAGCCAGGGCGCCCACGTCCACATCCTCTTATTCCCCGGCCCCTTCCACCTTCCTGGAATTTTCCCTTGCCACCGGCCTGTACTGCTGCAACCATCATTTTCGCTTGCCTCTTTTCCTTTTCTCCCTCCCTAAGGCTGTAAGCCCTGTTTGCAGTTTCCAGAATCTGTGCTATGGTCATGCCCATCAAATCCTCCTTTTTCTGCAGTTTCCTTTTAATGTCAGGGGCTGCACGGCTGGTAAAAATACCCTTTATGATTGCCTCAGTTTCCCGTTCATCAGGGTCTGCATTAGTAGTTTGCCTGATGGTATCCCGGATACGCTGCAGAAAAGCAACCGGACTCTCTTTTGGCTCCTGTACTAGCTCATAAGGCTTAGCCCAATTGTTATGTCGGACAGCTGAGTGTCAGAGGCCATGTAATAGGAGCTCCTTGTATACAGTGAGACGCGTTTGGCCCGCAGGGTCATTAGGGTTCCACCCGGGATCTGCTAGGGGGACCTGGACTGCAACAGCAGGGACGTGATGTGGATTCAGTTCATGTCTCTTCTGTGCCTCCTCCCTTGCTTTAGACACAACCTGATTACGCTCTACCTCAGACAGCAGGGTCCGCATAAGGACATTACAGTCATCCCAGTCAGGTTTACAGCTAGCCAGACACCCTTCAAAAATAGAAATGAACTTGCTTGGGTTCGTTGAGAATTTTCCTGCCTCTGCCTTGAAAAGCAGCCAGATGTACAGGGTTAAAAGCCACTGACACAAGATCCTGTGTTCCTGGACGGGCTACCACACTCTCAGTAATCAACGGATACAATCCCACTGGGAGGGGGGGTACTCTCTGAAGCCTGTGGGGGTGGAGGAGCCGAAGGGGACACCGACTCTGCCATCACAACCGGAGGAGGGTTCTGGGGACTAACAATAGTTACTACCGAACCTGACGGAGTCAAATTACACCTTTGCAAAAGATCTGACCTATCTCTTAACAACATAAACAACTGTACATACATATGTTCATTCCATTTACCCGTACGCTGACAAAACAAAAGCAATTGAAGGATCGTATTATAATTGAGTGATCCCTCCGGTGGCCACCTTTCCTGGTCCTCTAGCTGATATTGAGGCCAGTCTACTGTACAGAATCTTTTCAGTTTACTTTTAATCAACGGATCCGATCCAAACACTTTCCAGTTCACCAGAATGCATTCCAAGGGTGTACACCTTGCCCTGCCTGCCATACTCTGTCCCTGCCCCATATTAGGGAGACACTGGGCGTCCCCAGGTCAAAACAGGTAGACGCTGGGCGTCCCCAGGTCAAGACAGATAAAGTCCCCACTGGACTGTTCCTACCTTATCCAAGGGTCCGGTTCTGCACCGTCGCCCTATCCACGGGACCGGTTCCCCACCGTCGCCCGCAGCTGCTTCTCCACTACTCAAGCGCGTTGCACCGTTGTGCCCTCCGGGGTCGACCAAACCACGTCTCTGCCGAGGCCCCCCGATGAAGTCACCGGTGAGCGCTCTGGGCGTCGGTCGTCGTCGTAATCCGTCAGCCACCAGGAGGGATCCGGGCAAGGCTAAATTTCAGCCTCTAGCCCCACGTTGGGCGCCAAAAACTGTTGCTGGCACAGAGGTGCCCGAGGCAAAGCAACAGGGGTTCGTGG
>NW_020706790.1:0-4328 GCF_002925995.2 Terrapene triunguis
GGGTCCTGCGCTTATTGGTGGATTTTCTTGCCTCAGAGATTCACCATGTGGGTTGGGGAACAGCCCAGAGACCTTCCCCTCTGGAAGAACCCACAGTCCAGGTCAATTGGGAGGTTTGGGGGGAACCCTGGCCCACCCTCTACTCCGGGTTCCAGCCCAGGGCCCTGTGGACTGCAGCTGTCTATAATGCCTCCTGTAACAGCTGCATGACAGCTACAACTCCCTGGGCTACTTCCCCATGGCCTCCTCCAAACACCTTCCTTATTCTCACCACAGGACCTTCCTCCTGGTGTCTGATAACGCTTGTGCTCCTCAGTCCTCCAGCAGCACACCCTCTCACTCTCAGCTCCTTGCGCCTCTTGCTCCCAGCTCCTCACACTCGCACCGCAAACTGAAGTGAGCTCCTTTTAAAACCCAGGTACCCTGATTAGCCTGCCTTAATTGATTCTAGCAGCTTCTTCTTAATTGGCTCCAGGTGTCCTAATTAGCCTGCCTGCCTTAACTGGTTCTAGCAGGTTCCTGATTACTCTAGTGCAGCCCCTGCTCTGGTCACTCAGGGAACAGAAAACTACTCATCCAGTGACCAGTATATTTGCCCTCTACCAGACTCCTGTACCCCACTGGTCTGGGTCTGTCACATATCCCTCCCCCCTGCTCAACGCCCAGGGATTGGGCAGCTTGGGACGCCAGACAGTGCACACGTGACAAGCCATCGGTGTTGCCATGACGGCTCCGTGCTCTGTGTTGCACACGGAACTGGAAAGGTTGGAGGGATAAGAACCATCTGGTCACCCTTGTTTTCTTCTCCTTGTTCCGCTGCATCCATTGAAGAGGGGCGTGGTCGGTCACGAGG
Organism: Terrapene triunguis; assembly: GCF_002925995.2. Classification (NCBI taxonomy): domain Eukaryota; kingdom Metazoa; phylum Chordata; order Testudines; family Emydidae; genus Terrapene; species Terrapene triunguis. The sequence continues at coordinate 854 of NW_020706790.1, forward strand.
ACAAATCTGCGCCCGAGCAGGTAGTAGCGCAATGTTTCCATGGCCCATTTTGCAGCGAGGCATTCTCTCTCCACCACTGCATATTTTTGTTCCCTTGGAAGGAGTTTCCGACTGAGGTATAGAATTGGGTGTTCCTCCTCCCCGACCATCTGTGATAGAACGGCCCCCAACCCTACTTCCGATGCATCTGTCTGCAGGATAAACTCCTTGGTGAAATCAGGGACTATCAGTACGGGGTTATTGCAGAGGGCAGTCCGTAGGTCTGTGAATGCTTCCTCTGCTGCGTCAGACCATCTCACCAGATCAGGTCCACGGGCTTTCACTAGGTCTGTCAGGGGGCTTGCCCTTGTGGCAAAGTTGGGGATAAATCGTCGGTAATACCCCACCACACCTAGGAACGCCCGGACTTGTTTCTTGCGACTTGGTCGGGGCCAATTTTGGATGGCCTCTAACTTGTTCACTTGGGGTTTTACCAGACCTTTTCCCACAATGTAGCCAAGATATTTGGCCTCTGTAAACCCTACAGCGCACTTGGCAGGGTTTGCTGTAAGGCCAGCTCGCCTGAAGGTATCGAGGACTGCGTCCACCTTCTCCAGGTGGGTTTCCCAGTCTGGGGTATGAATGACCACATCGTCCAAGTAGGCAGCAGCATAACTGTTATGCGGGCGTAATAGCTTGTCCATGAGGCGCTGGAAGGTACCTGGGGCCCATGTAGTCCAAAAGGGAGGACAGTATATTGAAAAAGACCCTCTGGTGTAGAGAACGCAGTCTTTTCCTTTGCGTCTTCTGCAAGGGGAATCTGCCAGTACCCCTTTGTCAAGTCTAGGGTAGTCAAGTACCGGGCATTACCTAGACGGTCCACTAGCTCATCTATGCGAGGTATGGGGTACGCGTCGAACTGGGATACTTCGTTTAGTCGCCGGAAGTCGTTGCAAAATCTTGTGGTGCCATCAGGTTTGGGCACCAGCACAATTGGGCTGGACCACTGACTCTGGGATTCTTCGATGATCCCCAGCTCCAGCATTTTTTTTACTTCTGCTTTTATTTCCTCCCTATTTGCCACTGGCACCCGATAGGGCCTCATTGTTACTCTGGCCCCAGGGTTCGTGACGATGTGGTGATATGTCTCAGTTGTTCGACCCGGTTTTGTCGAGAACACATCTTGGTTCCGGAAGATCATCTCAGACACCTCATGCTTCTGGTCTGGTGTTAAATCGGGAGACACTCTCACCTGTTTGGAAGGCTTGTTTTCCTGGGTTAGGTCTTTTTGGACCATTGTGCATGTCTCGTGTGCATGCCAGGGTTTCAGAAGGTTAACGTGATAAATCTATTCTTGTTTTCTGCGTCCTGGCTGCCGCACCTTGTAGGTTACTTCCCCCACGGGTTCAACCATCTCATAGGGCCCCTGCCATTGGGCCAGAAGCTTGCTTTCTGCCGTGGGTACCAACACCATAACCCGATCCCCTGGTTGGAACTGTCGCAACTTTTGCCTGGCGATTGTAATGGGTTCACTGGGCCTCCTGTGCCTTCTCCAAATGTTCCCGTACAATAGGGGTAACCCGGGCTATCCAGTCTCGCATCTGCATTACATGCTCTATTATATTTCTCCCCTCATTGGGTTCCTCTTCCCAGATCTCTTTGGCGATATCTAGTATGCCACGGGGGTGACGCCCGTATAATAACTCGAAGGGTGAAAACCCAGTTGAGGCCTGAGGTACCTCCCGGATAGCGAACATAAGGTAGGGTAGTAGGGTGTCCCAATCCTTCTTGTCCCGACTTACCACCTTCCTTATCATAGCCTTGAGGGTTCGGTTAAATCTTTCTACCAACCCATCAGTCTGCGGATGGTAGACCGAAGTTCTCAGGGTATGTATATGGAGCAGCGTACAGAGGTCCTTCATTAGCTTCGACATAAATGGGGTTCCTTGGTCGGTTAATATCTCCTTCGGTAGCCCCATTCGGGCAAAGATCCCCACCAGCTCTTCGGCTATAGTTTTAGAGGCCGTGTTCCGCAGGGGGACGGCTTCTGGGTAGCGAGTAACATAGTCCAAAACAACAAGTATATATTGGTGGCCCCGAGCTGTCTTCTCCAGGGGTCCCACTAGGACCAGGGCTATTCGCTCGAAGGGGACCTCTATGATGGGAAGGGGTACTAAAGGTACCCTCAAGTGGGGACGGGGACTGTGCAGCTGACACTCCGGGCAGGAGGCACAGTACCTCCGCACTTCTTCATGTACTCCAGGCCAGAAGAACCATCGTAGGACTCGTGCCAGGGTCTTCTCTACCCCCAAATGCCCCCCAAAAAGATGACTATGAGCAAGACTTAATACAGCGTTCTGGTGTTTTTGAGGTACTAGGATCTGCTGTACCTTCTGCCCCTGTACTGGTGCAACCCGGTATAAGAGATCCTTCTTCATTATGAAGTAGGGTCCTGGTCCCTGGGTTTTCCCTTCCACGGGGACTCCATCTATTTCAGTCATCTCCTTCCTAATGTTGTCATACCTTGGGCCCTCCTGGTGGCCCAGTCACCCGAACTTTAGGGCTTGGTGCTGCTAGTTTAACCCGGGGTGCCTCTTCCTTAACTGGTCGGGTCAGCTCCCTCGCTGTCCTTCGCCTCTCTACCAGGGCGACAACCTCGTCATAGGTGGAGGGTTCGTTCTGGCTTACCCAGGCACGAAGGTCTGGTGGTAGTTCCTTCATGTATCGGTCGATGACCAGAACTGCTAGTATCTCTTCCGGACTCCGGGACTCTGTTTGCAACCACTTTCGTGCAAGATGGATGAGGTCATACAATTGGGACTGCGGGGTTTTGTCTTCCTGGTACCTCCAACCGTGATGCTGCTGGGCCCGCACTGCTGTCGTTACCCCAGATCTGGCCAGGATCTCTGCTTTCAGCTGGGGGTAGTCTGCCGCAGCCTCTTCAGGCAGATCATGGTAGGCCTTCTGGGCCTCCCCACAAAGGAATGGGGCAAGGATGCCAGACCACTGATCTCGAGGCCAGGCCTCCTGTAGGGCTGTCCTCTCAAAGGCCAGAAGGTATGCCTCTCCATCATCCTCCCGTGTCATTTTCTGCAGCCAATGGCTGGCCCGTATGAGCCGCATCCCATCATGGCCGCGATTCAGCTCTGTAAGGGACTTTACTTGGTTTACCAGTTCTCGCAACATAGCTCGGTCTTGAGCAGCCTGGTCCATCAGCAGGCGATTAGTCTCTTGCTGCAGCTGCACTGCCTCCTGTTAGGCGGCTGCCTGGACACAGGTAGCCTCTTGCTGGGCCGCTGTAGCTTGTATCAGTGCCCGCACTACGTCATCCATTGTGGTGAAAAAAAATAAACCCTCTCCCTTTTTTTGTTTTTTGTTTTTGTTTTTGTTTAAATCACCCTCCTTCTTCCGCCACGCTGTGCACCCCAAGATCCCACTGCTGACACCAGTGTGACAAAGTTCCTCCTCTATCTTGGTGGGTCCTGCGCTTATTGGT
>NW_020706791.1:0-1112 GCF_002925995.2 Terrapene triunguis
GACCCTCCAGGGCAGGAGGGGAGCCACACCGACTCCCTGTCCACGAAATAAACAGTCTATTAACTCAGCTCTCAGTCCCTTCGGTGCGGGGCTGAGTAGTCCACAAGCGGTGCAGCAGCCCAGGCCCTCTAGTGCAGGGGGGCTGGGCGAACACACAGTTCTGGAGGCCAGGCCCTCTGGTGCAGGGGGGCTGGCTAAACAAGCAGTTCGGTTTAGGAGCCCAGGCCCTCTGGTGCAGGGGGGCTGGGCAAACACACAGTTCTGGAGGCCAGGCCCTCTGGTGCAGGGGGGCTGGCTAAATAAGCAGTTCAGGAGGCCAGGCCCTCTGGTGCAGGGGGGCTGGCTAAACACGCATCACTCCGGGTAAGCTCTGGCTGCGAGACCAGAGCGCTGGGTGAGGGGGAAGCCTGCCACCCGTGTGTGGGGTGGCAGGGGGGAACGCAGGCCCACCCACTCCACTGCGTTCCAGCCCGGGGCCCTAACAGCGGTTACTGCCGCCGCCGGTCAGTGGGGTATCCTGACCGAAACACACTGACATGGGTTCGCATGTCTCGACAGCCTGACCGGGGTCGGCTTCCCCCGGGCTACTTCCGATTTCCCCCTCAGGGCCTACCTCGTCCGCGGCACCGGGCAGGGTCCAGTCCACCAGCATAGGCTCCTCCCGGCCGGGGCTTGGTGGCAGGTCCGGCAGCTCCGTCGGGAAGTCCGGCCAGTTGTCCTCGGGCGGTTCCTCCGGGTAACAGCAGGGCCGAAGGGGTTCTGGTGCAGGCTCACCTTCGGGGTCGCTGTGGGGGGGTTCCAAGGGCTCCCCCCAATGACGGGAACGGACGGGCTCCGGCGGCTCTTCCTCGTAGTGAGCCCGGGGCAGCTCCGGCCAGCTAGGCGAATATCCCCGGGCCTCAGAGGTATCCTGGTCGGGAGCTCTTGGCCGCACGTCTGCTCCCTGCGGTGGCCGGCGCCTGACTGAGCTCTGGCTGCCAGGCTTTATACTTCCTGTCCCGCCCCTTGACTTCCGGGGGGCGGGGACAGGTGGTGGTGGCTCCGCCCGCTCAGGTGTCTGCTCCAGTGCTCCCTCCTCTGGGCAGGAGGGGAGCCACACCGACTCACTACAC
>NW_020706792.1:0-4541 GCF_002925995.2 Terrapene triunguis
GTGCTCCCTCCTCTGGGCAGGAGGGGAGCCACACCGACTCACTACACACCCCCCCCCCTCAAGACCGGCTCCCGCGTACCGGGGCCAGGTCCTTCCATTTCTCCTAGACGGGATAGAAAGTCCGCGTTTGCGTGGTCTTTGCCAGCCCGATGCTGCACAGTAAAGGCATAGGGTTGCAAAGCCAGGTACCAACGCATGATGCGCGGGTTATTGTCTTTCATCCGCATCAGCCACCGGAGGGGGGCATGGTCCGTAACCAAAGTGAACGGCGCCCCGAGGAGGTAGAAGCGGAGAGCGTCGCAGGCCCACTTCACGGCCAGGGCTTCTTTTTCGACAACCGCATAATTCCTCTCCCGGGGGAACAGCTTCCTGCTGAGGTATACCACGGGGTGGTCTTTTCCATTCAGTTCTTGCGATAAGACAGCCCCCAACCCCACCTCGGAGGCATCGGTCTGTAGGATAAACGGGCGCTTAAAGTCCGGACTATATAGAACCGGCTCCTGGCAGAGGCACTTCTGAAGCGTCCGAAAGGCGACCTCACACTCGGGTGTCCATTGTACCTGCCGGGGGCGGTCTTTAGTCAGGAGCCCCGTTAAGGGCGCCGCTATGGACGCGAACTGGGGTACAAACCGTCGGTAGTAGCCTACGAGGCCCAGGAACTGCCGAACGTGTCGCTTGGTCGTCGGGGTCGGACAATCCAGAAGGGCTTGGATCTTCCCTATAAGGGGTTTGACACATCCCCCTCCAACCGTATAGCCAAGGTAGGTGGTCTCCCTCCAGGCAATACGGCACTTTTTGGGGTTGGCGGTTAGGCCCGCCTGTCGCAGGGACCTTAGTACCGCCGCGACCCGGGGCAGATGGTCCTCCCAACGGCGACTATAGATAACCACGTCATCGAGGTAGGCAGCTGCATAGTCCTGGTGGGACTGTAGGATATGGTCCATCAATCTCTGGAAGGTGGCGGGGGCTCCATGGAGACCGAATGGCATTCTAGTGAACTGATACAGCCCAGACGAGGTGGCAAAGGCGGTTTTTTCCTTTGAAGCCTCTTCGAGGGGGATTTGCCAATAGCCCTTGCTGAGGTCGAGAGTGGTAATAAACTGGGCTTCCCCCAGTCGGCCCAGTAACTCATCGACGCGTGGCATCGGGTAGGCGTCGAAGCGGGAGACGGCGTTTACCCTCCGGAAATCAATGCAAAAGCGGCGGGTGCCGTCAGGCTTGGGCACCAGGACCACCGGGCTCCGCCACTCGCTCTGGGATGGTTCAATAACTCCCAGAGCCAGCATGGCTCTTACCTCCTCCTCGACCTCGTCGCGCATCCGATACGGCAGAGGCCGGGTTGTTTCTCGGATCACTTTCCCAGGGTCCGTCTGGATCGAGTGCTTGACCAAAGTTGTGGAGCCGGGCACTGCCGTGAAGGTCTTCTTGAAGGCCTGCAGAAGACAGTTGGCCTGTTTCTGTTGCTCCTCGGTAAGTGAGTCGCCTAGCAGGGGTACCGGGTGGTCGTCGGTCGAGGGCACACGGGGCCCCAGTTCAGGCTCAGGTGGGTACGGATTGATTAAGAGGCCCTCCCGGTCATGCCACCGCTTCAGCAGGTTCACATGGTACCGTTGGGTCCCCTTGCGTTTACCCGGTTGCCGTACCTCATAGGTGACCGGACCCACCTTGCGCACAACGTCATACGGCCCCTGCCAGCGGGCTAACAGTTTCGACTCACTGGACGGTAGGAGGAGTAGGACTCGGTCCCCCGGTTGAAATTCCCGGTCTTCGGCGCCCTTGTTATAACTCCTCTCCTGCCGGTCCTGAGCCGCTCTCAGGTTCTCACGCGCTAGCGCTCCGGCCTGGGTCAGATACTCCCGTAACTGGAGGACGTACTTTAAGAGGCCCTCGGCAGGGGAGGCCGACTGTTCCCAGGTTTCGCGCATCAGGTCTAGGAGGCCCCGCGGCCTGCGCCCATATAGTAGTTCAAACGGGGAGAACTTCGTCGAAGTTTGCGGAACCTCCCGGACGGCTAACAACAAGGGGGGCAGGAACTGGTCCCAGTGGCGAAGGTCCTCTGCTGGGAACTTCCGCAACATCCCTTTCAGAGTGCGGTTAAACCGCTCTACTAGCCCGTCCGTCTGCGGGTGGTAGACGGAGGTGCGAAGCTGTTTGATGCCTAAGATGGCACAGACCTGTTGCAACAGCCGGGAGGTAAAGTTCGTGCCCTGGTCGGTGAGGATCTCCCTAGGCAGCCCCACTCGTGCAAAGATCTTCACGAGTTCCCCCGCGATGGTCCGAGCGGTAATACTCCGCAGAGGGATGGCCTCCGGGAACCGGGAGGCATAGTCCACCAACACCAAAATGTATCGGAACCCCGCCGCGCTCTTTGGGAGCGGGCCTACGAGGTCCATAGCGACTCGTTCAAAAGGAGTCTCCATCAATGGCATGGGGATCAGGGGCGCCTTGGGTATCCCGGGCGGAGCAGCCAACTGACAGTCTGGGCAGGAGGCGCAATATTTCTTCACCTCCGGATAGATTCCTGGCCAAAAGAAGCGCGTCAGGATCCGGGCCAGGGTCTTCTCCTGCCCCAAGTGTCCGGCGGCCGGCACATCATGGGCTAGCTTCATTACAGCCCGCCGGTGACACAGGGGCACCATCAGCTGAGTCTGTGGTTCCCGGGTGCGGGGATCACGGTCTACGCGGTAGAGTCGGTCCCGGCGCAACTCGAAATGGGGCCACTGACTAGCTTGCTGGGGGTCCGTGACCTTCCCGTCTACGGCTGCAAGTTGCTCGTAGAAGCGGCGGAGGGTCGGGTCTTCTCTTTGGTCCCGACAGAAGTCGGTGTCAAAGCGGGGTTGCGGGGCGGGCTCCGGGTGCTGCCCTGCTTCGTCCGCCCCGTTCACCTCGGGTGCCGTGTCCGTTTCGGGGGTCTCTGGGGAGGACCCCACCCGATCGGCCTCCAGGGCCGGCGTGGGACGAAGGACCTCCTCGAAGGCCGGCCAGTCCCGACCCAGGATCACCGGATACGCCAGCTGGGGAGCGACCCCAACCACCAGATTCCGGGTGACCCCCCTGATAGTCAGGGAAACCCGGGCACTGGGGTAGGGTCGGACGTCCCCATGAATGCACTGTAAGTAGATCCATCCCCGACGGGTATCGCTCTGCGGGACCAGCTCCTTTCGGACCAAAGTCTGTCCACAGCCCGAGTCAATCAACGCCTGGGTTGTCCTCCCCCCAACGGCCGCCGGGACCGTCAGCTTGGGATTCAGGGCTGGCCGAGCTCGGTTTTGGCCTGCCCACACTTGCCCATAACTGCACTCCATCTCTGGACAGTCTCGCTGGAGGTGGCCCATCTTTCCACATCCGAAACAGGGACCAAGCTCCGACCGCCTGCCTCGGGGCCCCGCCCGGCTCGGGCTCCGGGGGGGGCTCCGCCGAGGCCTTGGGGGCCCCTGGCCCGCGGGCCCAGTCCGAGGGGCTGACTCCGTCTGCCGGACTCGGAACTCACGGTGGGAGTCGATTCCGCGTTCGGGTTGCCGTGGTTCACTCGTGGTGTTCCCCTTTCTTTCGCCGCGGGCTGGTTCGGACCCCGCGGTGGGGCGGCGGAAGGTGGGACCCACTGCATTCTCTGCCGCGAGGAAATCCTCCATCAGGGACACTGCCATGGCCAAGGTCGCTGGTCGGTGGCGGAGAACCCAGCTTCGCCCCCGGGACGGTAGAGTGTGGATGAACTGCTCTAGGACCACCTGTTCAGTCACTTCCTCTGCCGTCCGGACCTCGGGCTGTAGCCATCGCCGGCAGGTCTCTTTTAAGGTCTGGGCCACTAACCGCGGTCGGGCTCCAGGAGGGTACGTCTGGCTCCGGAATCGTTGTCGGAATGTCTCGGGACTGACGTCGAGAGCGTCTAATATGGCGGCCTTCACCCGGTCATAGTCCCGGGCTTCCTCTACCGCCAATCCGCGGTAGGCCACCTGGGCCGCCCCGGTCAGATAGGGGGCCAGGAGGGTAGCCCATTGGTCTCTGGACCACCCGGCAACTAGGGCCACCCGCTCGAAGGTAACCAGGAAGGCCTCGGGGTCATCATCCGGGCCCATCTTGGTCAAACGGAGGCCAGCAGACAAACGCGGCATCCCCGTGGCCCCCCCTTCTGGTCCCGCCGCAGGGTGAGGGGGCGCAACCAGCAGCTGCTGCAGCTGGCTCCCCAACTGCTGTACCAATCGCTGCTGGTGCTCCAGCTGGGCCGTGTGCTGCTCCTGTTGGAGTTGGCGATGGGCGGCATCTCGCTGCTGCTGCTGCACGAGCTGAGCAGCCTGTTGTTGCTGCTGCTGCTGCAGCTGGGCCGCCTGCTGCCGCTCCTGACTCTCCGTCAGTAACTGGAACAACCGCTCCATATCCATTTTCGGTTGAACCTGGGGTGGGCAACGGCCACCCCCTCTCTAGCCCCTTCTCACAGGGGCAGGGGCTCCAAGCCCCACGTTGGGCGCCACATGTAAAAGGTTCCTGCCGGGGCTCGACCCTCCAGGGCAGGAGGGGAGCCACACCGACTCCCTGTCCACGAA
>NW_020706793.1:0-1395 GCF_002925995.2 Terrapene triunguis
ATCCCGACCCGGTCAGGGCCCCGCGGAGCTGGTGTGATCTTGCTGTCACCAGCTGGCCAGGTGTTGTTTCACCAGCTCCGTTCACAGCTCCGAGATCTGCCCCATTTCCCACAATGACACGGAAGAAGCACCCAGGCTGGGTGTTCCTGCTGAAATGATCGTCAGTGACACAGATAATGAAGCAATCGTTAGGTTCCAGGGGTAACCTGCCATTGCTATGAAAGACACAACTCACACTGGGGTCAGGCTCTCTGCAGACACAGGCAGCAAACCAGGTGGATTCCGGTCACATTGGGAAGGTTTTGTAGAAGCTCGGGGCTGGATTCTCACCAACACTAGGGCCCTGTGGAAGTGGGTGAAAATATAACATGGGGCCTCTGTACTTCCTGAGGTGTGTGTAAAGGGGCCCTAGCGCCAGTGAGACTCCAGCCCTGCTCCACCAGCCCTTGTGGCTGCAAAGAAAACTTCCAAATGTGACCTCTTCTGGGCAGGGTTTTCTGCCTCAGCGTGCAGAGAGCCTGAACCAAAAGCCATGCGAGTGGTGTGAACTGCTCCATTTCTAGTGATAGTCTGTTAACTCTGAACCCTAATGATCACACAATGACCTGTTTTGCTGATCGCTCCAGCTATGGGTCAGCCTGCGTGTAGCACTTGAGGTTGGAGCTGTTCATTGCTGGGGGGGATATGAAATAAATGCTCCCTTCGTGTGGGCCTCTGGGGCGGAGCGCTTTGGACACCAGCTGTTCATATACACACCCCGCTCTTCCTGTTGGGCTCTCCACCACTCCCTCTCTTTAGCCTGTGGTCATGGAGGGGCCCGTGTGCCTGGTGGGGAACGGCACCGACAGGGAGCAGGATGTGTACAACCAGGGGAAAAACACGGTGACCACCATGGCCACCATGGAGAACGAGGCGGCCCTCAGGGAGGCGCTGGCTCACTACGCGGCTGGGATGGGGGCGCTGCGGCTGCCGGCGGAGCTGGCCGAGCTCTCGGCGGCGCACGGGACACGCGAGGGGGACGCCCTGCGGCTCTTCATGCAGCGCTCCTTCAAGGACAGGAGCAGGAATTCCAGAAGCAGCTGGTGGTAGGTGGGGGCGTCCCGGGCCAGGCCCAGCGGCAAGGAGAGCGTTGCTGGGATGGATCTGCACTGCGGGGGGCCCGCTGGGCACCAGTGGTGGGTCAGGGCCCCTTTGTGCCCTGCGCTGTACGGATACCCGACCGAAACCTGGTCCCTGCTCCAGGGACCGTCCAATCCCCAGGTGACCTGATTCGCCAATGAACCATTGGAACTTCCAACCCTCCAATTGGCCAATGACCCTTTGACCTGGCCCAGGCAGTTCGTACCGTGCTGCGTTAGCTCCCTGGACAGCACACGCCATTCGCACTCAGGGTCC
>NW_020706794.1:0-1400 GCF_002925995.2 Terrapene triunguis
ATCCCGACCCGGTCAGGGCCCCGCGGAGCTGGTGTGATCTTGCTGTCGCCAGCTGGCCAGGTGTTGTTTCACCGGCTCTGTTCACAGCTCCGAGATCTGCCCCGTTTCCCACAATGACACGGAAGAAGCACCCCGGGCTGGGTGTTCCTGCTGAAATGATCGTCAGTGACACAGATAATGAAGCAATCATTAGGTTCCAGGGGTAACCTGCCATTGCTATGAAAGACACAACTCACACTGGGGTCAGGCTCTCTGCAGACACAGGCAGCAAACCAGGTGGATTCCGGTCACATTGGGAAGGTTTTGTAGAAGCTCGGGGCTGGATTCTCACCAACACTAGGGCCCTGTGGAAGTGGGTGAAAATATAACATGGGGCCTCTGTACTTCCTGAGGTGTGTAAAGGGGCCCTAGCACCAGTGAGACTCCAGCCCTGCTCCACCAGCCCTTGTGGCTGCAAAGAAAACTTCCAAATGTGACCTCTTCTGGGCAGGGTTTTCTGCCTCAGTGTGCAGAGAGCCTGAACCAAAAGCCATGCGAGTGGTGTGAACTGCTCCATTTCTAGTGATAGTCTGTTAACTCTGAACCCTAATGATCACACAATGACCTGTTTTGCTGATCGCTCCAGCTATGGGTCAGCCTGCGTGTAGCACTTGAGGTTGGAGCTGTTCATTGCTGGGGGGGGGTGTGAGATAAATGCTCCCTTCGCGTGGGCCTCTGGGGCGGAGCGCTTTGGACACCAGCTGTTCACATACACACCCCGCTCTTCCTGTTGGGCTCTCCACCACTCCCTCTCTTTAGCCTGTGGTCATGGAGGGGCCCGTGTGCCTGGTGGGGAACGGCGCCGACAGGGAGCAGGATGTATACAACCAGGGGAAAAACGCGGTGACCACCATGGCCACCATGGAGAATGAGGCGGCCCTCAGGGAGGCGCTGGCTCACCACGCGGCCGGGATGGGGGGGCTCGGCTGCCGGCGGAGCTGGCCGAGCTCTCGTTGGCGCACGGGACACACGAGGCAGACGCCCTGCGGCTCTTCATGCAGCGCTCCTTCAACGATGAGGAGCAGAAGTTCCAGAAGCAGCTGGTGGTAGGTGGGGGGCTCCAAGGCCGGGCCCAGTGGCAAGGAGAGCGTTGCTGGGATGGATCTGCACTGCGGGGGGCCCGCTGGGCACCAGTGGTGGGTCGGGGCCCCTTTGTGCCCTGCGCTGTACGGATACCCAACCGAAACCTGGTCCCTGCTCCAGGGACTGTCCAATCCCCAGGTGACCTGATTGGCCAATGAACCATTGGAACTTCCAATCCTCCAATTGGCCAATGACCCTTTGACCTGGCCCAGGCAGTTCGTACCGTGCTGTGTTAGCTCCCTGGACAGCACACGCCATTCGCACTCAGGGTCCGTCTA
>NW_020706795.1:0-5371 GCF_002925995.2 Terrapene triunguis
GTCTCTGTACACAGAGAGCTGTTACCCTTCCCTTCATAGTTATGACACGCCCCCCAAATCACAGATAGTGTTGGACGTTCGGTTCCACAGTGGCTGTGATTTCTTCCTGGAGTTCTAGGAGAAAACAGAGTTAATAAGACACATGTACCTTTAGACATACTACTGATTATATAAAAACTAACAATATGTTTCATTCCAAGAACAATTGTTAACCAGTTAACTCTGGGAAACTTTCCCGGGAGAGTGCATCAGCCACTTTGTTAGAAGCTCCCGAAATGTGTTGTATTTCAAAATCAAAATCTTGGAGAGCTAAACTCCATCGAAGAAGTTTTTTGTTATTTCCCTTGGCGGTATGAAGCCACTGTAGCGCAGCATGGTCTGTTTGTAGTTGGAAACGCCGTCCCCAAACATATGGGCGTAGCTTTTCCAGCGCGTACACAATGGCGTAGCATTCCTTTTCGCTGATTGACCAGTGACTTTCCCTCTCAGACAGTTTTTTGCTGAGAAACACGACAGGATGGAATTCTTGATCCGGTCCTTCCTGCATTAAAACTGCTCCCACGCCTCTCTCGGAAGCATCTGTGGTTACTAGGAACGGTTTGTCAAAGTCTGGGGCCCTTAGCACAGGGTCAGACATGAGTGTTGCCTTAAGCTGGTTAAAGGCCTTTTGACACTCATCAGTCCACTGAACTGCATTTGGCTGTTTCTTTCTAGTTAGGTCTGTCAGCGGGGCGGCGATTTGGCTGTAGTGTGGTACAAATCGCCTATAATATCCGGCCAAGCCTAAGAAGGATTGGACCTGTTTCTTTGACTTTGGAACCGGCCACTTTTGGATAGCATCCACTTTGGCCTGTAGGGGATTTATAGTTCCTTGACCCACCTGGTGCCCCAGGTACGTCACTCTGTTTTGGCCTATTTGACACTTTTTAGCCTTAACAGTTAGTCCTGCCTGTCGGATGCGCTCGAAGACTTTTCCCAGGTGCTCCAGGTGTTCTGTCCATGAATCAGAAAAAATGGCCACATCATCGAGGTAGGCAACTGCAGATTCTCCCAATCCCGCTAAGAGACCATCTACAAGTCTTTGGAAGGTGGCGGGTGCATTTCGCAACCCGAAAGGGAGTACATTGAATTCGTACACCCCTGCCTGGGTGACGAAGGCTGACCTTTCCTTAGCGGGTTCATCTAGTGGTACTTGCCAGTACCCTTTGGTTAAGTCTAAAGTAGAGATGAATTGGGCATGTCCCAATTTCTCCAATAGCTCATCTGTGCGTGGCATTGGATAGTTGTCAGGACGAGTTACAGCATTTAGCTTACGGTAGTCCACGCAAAAGCGTATTTCCCCATCTGGTTTGGGAACTAGAACCACTGGAGATGCCCATGCACTGTTAGAGGGGCGGATTATACCCATCTGTAGCATGTCCTGGATCTCCCTTTGTATAGCCGCTTGGGCATGAGGTGACTCCCGGTAGGGTGGGGTTCTAATTGGGTGAGCATTACCTGTGTCAATGGAGTGGTATGCCCGTTCGGTCCGTCCTGGAGTGGCTGAGAAAATCGGTGCAAAGCTTGTGCACAGCTCCTTGATCTGCTGTCGCTGCAGACGTCCCAGGGTCGTGGAGAGGTTCACCTCTTCCACGCCACCATTCCTTGTTCCTTCGTAGTAGACACCTGCAGGCCACTCCGCGTCATCTGTTTCCTGGGCTGTAAACTGGCAAACGTTTAATCCTCTGGAATAAAAGGGCTTAAGAGAATTAACATGGTATACCTTAGGCTTTATGTTGGAGGTGGGGGAGGCTATGAGATAGTTAACAGCTCCTAGGCGCTCCTGGACCGTGAATGGTCCTTCCCACGACGCTTCCATTTTATGGGCCTGGAGCGCCTTTAAGACCATGACTTGGTCTCCTACTTTGAAGGACCGTTCTCTGGAATGTTTATCATACCAGGCCTTTTGCTCTTCCTGAGCATTCTTTAGGTTTTCTTTAGCAAGGGCTAAAGAGTGTCGGAGGGTGTTTTGTAGGTTGCTTACAAAGTCTAGAATGTTAGTTCCTGGAGAAGGCGTAAACCCCTCCCATTGCTGCTTCACCAACTGTAATGGCCCCTTAACCTCGCGGCCATACACAAGTTCAAATGGTGAAAACCCTAAACTGGGATGTGGTACAGCCCTGTAGGCAAAAAGCAACTGCTGCAACACTAGGTCCCAATCATTGGAGTGTTCATTTACGAATTTACGTATCATGGCCCCCAAAGTTCCGTTAAACCTCTCCACCAGACCATTGGTTTGATGGTGATGAGGGGTGGCAACCAAGTGATTCACCCCATGAGCTTCCCACAGGTTTTTCATGTTCCCTGCCAGGAAATTAGTTCCCGAATCTGTAAGGATGTCGGAGGGCCACCCTACCCTGGCAAAAATGTCTGCTAATGCCTGGCACACACTTTTAGCCTTGGTGTTGCTTAAGGGTACAGCTTCCGGCCATCGGGTAGCAAAATCCATGAAAGTCAGTACGTACTGCTTTCCTCTGGGTGTCTTCCTTGGGAAAGGACCCAGGATATCCACAGCTACTCGCTGAAATGGGACCTCAATTATGGGTAGTGGCTGGAGAGGGGCTTTAACCTGGTCTTGGGGCTTTCCCACTCGTTGGCACACCTCACAAGACCGGACATAATTAGCAACGTCCTTGCCCATTCCCTCCCAGTGGAAGGACTTCCCCAACCGGTCTTTGGTTCTGTTCACCCCAGAATGGCCACTGGGATGATCATGGGCTAAGCTCAAGAGCTTTACCCGATACTTAGTGGGAACTACCAACTGTCTTTGAGGATGCCAGTCTTCCTGGTGCCCACCAGAAAGAGTCTCCTTGTATAAAAGTCCTTTTTCTACAACAAACCGGGATCGGTTAGAAGAGCTGAGAGGCGGTGGGGTGCTCCGTGCCGCCGCCCAAGCTTTCTGAAGGCTGTCATCTGCTTCCTGCTCGGCCTGGAACTGTTCCCTTGATGCTGGAGACATCAGTTCCTCCTTGGACTGTGGACTGGGGCTTGGTCCCTCTGGAAGCGATGCAGGTGCTGGGGCTGTTTTCATTGACTGTGAACCGCTGTCCTCTGGTGCACTATGTGGTATCTCAGGCTCTGGCTGAGCCTCTTGGGTAGGGTTATCTGCTGCTTCCGCCAGTTCAGGCTCGCTGGTGCCCTCTGGCATTGGAGTTGTAGACGGGGTTGCAAGCGCTGGACTCAGTGCTGGCAATGGTTCTGGTGCTGGTTGCGTTGCCAGTTCCGGTTCTGGGACTGGCTTTGGCTGGGTCTCTGGGATTGGATCCACTACGGCTGTTGCAGTCGTTGGCAGGGGATCCGGTTCCACCACCTGTGTTTGGGTCTCCGGTAACACAGACGGGGCCCTGGTGGACGGCTCAGGAACAGGGATGGGGGTGAAAGCTTGCTTAGCCTGGCTGCGGGTGACTATTCCCACCCTCTTGGCTAGCTTCACATGGTTGGCCAAGTCTTCCCCCAGCAGCATGGGGATGGGATAATTGTCATAGACTGCAAAAGTCCACATTCCTGCCCAGCCCTTGTACTGGACATGCAACTGGGCTGTAGGCAAGGTTACAGACTGTGACACGAAGGGTTGAATTGTCACTGTAGCCTCCGGGTTGATGAGTTTGGGGTCCACTAGGGATTGGTGGATAGTTGACACTTGTGCCCCAGTGTCCCTCCAAGCGATAACCTTCTTTCCGCCCACTCTCAAGGTTTCCCTTCGCTCCGAGGGTATGAGAGAGGCATCTGGGTCTGGGGATCTTGGGTGTGACTGGGGTGTAATGAACTGTAATCGGTTGGGGTTCTTGGGGCAGTGAGCCTTTATATGCCCCAGTTCATTACATTTAAAACATCGCCCTGCTAAGGTATCACCGGGGCGATGTTGGTTGGTGGAGACTGGTGGGGTGGGGTGAGAAGGCGTCTGGGGTTTCCCTTGGGAGGTGGGTGGGGCCTTGGGTTGTCCCCGGTGATAAGGTTTTGTTTCGGCTTGCCCCTTCTGATATTCGCTCCAACTGCTACTAGCTTTTTTCTTTTCTGTCACCTCCACCCATTTGGCTCCAATCTCCCCCGCCTCGGTTACAGTTTTGGGCTTCCTATCTAGGATGTACCTTTCTATTTCCTCAGGAACACCCTCTAAAAACTGCTCCATTTTTACTAGGGAAAGCAGATCTTCCAGAGATTTAACATTTGCTCCTGATACCCAGGCATCACAATTTTTGTCAATGTGGTAGGCATGCCGGGTAAATGACACATCTGGTTTCCACCTTAGGGCTCTGAACCGCCGACGGGCATGCTCGGGTGTTAGCCCCATTCTGAGTCTGGCCTTGTTTTTAAAAAGTTCATAACTGTTCATGTGTTCCTTAGGCATTTCAGCCGCCACTTCTGCTAAGGGTCCACTGAGCTGCGGTCTCAGCTCTACCATGTACTGGGGTGGAGGGATGCTGTATCCAAGGCAGGCCCTTTCAAAATTTTCTAAGAAGGCCTCAGTATCATCGCCTGCCTTGTAGGTGGGGGATTTCCTGGGATGGGAAGTGGTACCTGGAGAGGAGTGGTTAGGATGGTCTGATGCATCCTGCCTAGTCCTTGCTGCTTCCAGTTCCATCTCTTTTTCTTTCAGCTCCATCTCTCTTTTATGGGCCTCCTGTTTGGCTTTTTCTTCTCTTTCATGGGCCTCCTGTTTGGCTTTTTCTTCTCTTTCATGGGCCTCCTGTTTGGCTTTTTCCAGCTCCATTTCTCTCTTGTGGGCCTCCTCTTTGGCTTTCTCTTCTCTGGCTCTCAGCTCCATCTCTCTCTTGTGGGCCCCCTCTTTGGCTTTCTCCAGCTCCATCTCTCTCTTGTGGGCCCCCTCTTTGGCTTTCTCTTCTCTGTCTCTCAGCTCTATCTCTTTTTCTTTCAGCTCCATAGCTCTCTTGTGGGCCTCCTCTTTAGCTTTTTCTTCTTTGGTAGTCATTTTCCTGGTTTTCCTGTGCTGGGTCACCCCCTCTGCAGTTGACTGAAACTGGGATGTACTTAGCTGTGGCTGCTGCTGAGTTAACAGAGACTTTCTAACAAGCTACTCCCGAGGATGTAAAAAGAAAAAAAAAACAATTCAACTTGTAAATTGCCTTTACCAGTTCAAAGTTTGCTCACTGATTGAACCCTTCTCTTAACAAAGCCCCTTGTTAAAAAAACTTAACACCTCTGCCTTCAGGCAAGGAGAGATAAGATATGCATCTACCTTCAGCTCTGCTCTCCAAGCAGCTAGAAGGAAAAAAAAATCTCTTACTGGCTTTTGGGTTAAAACGATCTCCACCGCTATGCCACCATGTCAAGGCTGGATCCCCACTTTGAACTTTAGGGTTCAAATGTAGGG
>NW_020706796.1:0-1179 GCF_002925995.2 Terrapene triunguis
CGTGTGTGTGTGTGTGTGTGTGTGTGTGTGTGTGTGTGTGTGTGTGTACACAGCACAGTGTATGTGTACACACAGCTCTAGTCCTGGTTGAAATGTGTGGATGCTTCTGCAACAGAACTAATAAATAAATATATATTAAATAACAGAAATGCCAACTCTCTGGATTTTAATTGCCAGTCTTGTGATTAGTCCCAGCTCCTGGACTCCTGTGATCATGGGAAAATCTCTGCTTTCACTTAGAAAAGGGGGTATGTTTCTTTTAAAAACAAACATAAAAGCCTCCTAAACCACACCAAAAACAACACCACCCATGCCAAATAAACCTGGAAAACAGAACTCCTTAAAGGTTCCAAAAAGTAGAAAGCAAACAAAAGTAACGTCGACCTTTTAAAACCTCACCCCTTTTAAGCCCATCTTGTGATTTTCCTGTGGATTAGCTCGTGATTTTTCCTGTGACAACACTGGGTTCATAAAATCCCATTAACCCTTAACAGTCCGTCACTGGGCATGTGATACAGCAGAGGGGAAGTTCTCGGTCACGCCTTCCCTCATCACGAGGTAGGCAAGACTCAGGAGCTGGGGCTGCAGCGAGGAGGAGGAACCGGGCTGAGCTTTCTCTGCCGGGGGGTCACTGACAGCCGCCTCCCCCAGGCTGGAGGCTCGCTGCGTTGGGTGGGCCTCACTCAGCATCTGTATTAGTTCGCCCCCCAGCCTGGATCAGGGCGGCTCCATCCAGTGAGTGTTGCAGCTCGGCTTGGTATTGAGGGGAACAGGAAGGGGCTGGAGCAGCTGAGAGCAGTTGGGGCTCGTGTGGATGCTGGGGGGAGGGAGGAGCGGCTGTGCGGCTCCTGGATGGGACTTGCTGCTTGTGATCCCGAGCTGAGCTGCCGCTGCTCCCCCGCGGGGTGTGTGCGGGGAGAGACCTGCACTAACCCCGCTCTGTGCCCAGCCCGGGGGGACTTTCTCCGGGGGCTGGACCCAGCTCCTGGGGCAGCCCCGGGCTCTGCCGACACCAGCCTCTGAGCCGGAGCCTGCAGGTGAGGGGAGAGACCCGGGGGAAAGGGCTGGGGCCGGGCAGGAAAGTGACTCTGCACCAAGCGCCCCTCCTCGCCCCAGCTCCGCTCCCGGGGGGGGCGGGGGTCTGCGAGTCCCAGAGCTGCTGCCCTCCCTGACCCCCCC
>NW_020706797.1:0-1184 GCF_002925995.2 Terrapene triunguis
TGTGTGTGTGTGTGTGTGTGTGTGTGTGTGTGTGTGTGTGTGTGTGTTACACACAGCTCTAGTCCTGGTTGAAATGTGTGGATGCTTCTGCAACAGAACTAATAAATAAATATATATTAAATAACAGAAATGCCAACTCTCTGGATTTTAATTGCCAGTCTTGTGATTAGTCCCAGCTCCTGGACTCCTGTGATCATGGGAAAATCTCTGCTTTCACTTAGAAAAGGGAGTATGTTTCTTTTAAAAACAAACATAAAAGCCTCCTAAACCACACCAAAAACAACACCACCCATGCCAAATAAACCTGGAAAACAGAACTCCTTAAAGGTTCCAAAAAGTAGAAAGCAAACAAAAGTAACGTCGACCTTTTAAAACCTCACCCCTTTTAAGCCCATTTTGTGATTTTCCTGTGGATTAGCTCGTGATTTTTCCTGTGACAACACTGGGTTCATAAAATCCCATTAACCCTCAACAGTCCGTCACTGGGCATGTGATACAGCAGAGGGGAAGTTCTCGGTCACGCATTCCCTCATCACGAGGTAGGCAAGACTCAGGAGCTGGGGCTGCAGCGAGGAGGAGGAACCGGGCTGAGCTTTCTCTGCTGGGGGGTTGCTGGACCTGGCAGAGCCGGGGGGTCACTGACAGCCGCCTCCCCCAGGCTGGAGGCTCGCTGCGCTGGGTGGGCCTCACTCAGCATCTGTATTAGTTCGCCCCCCAGCCTGGATCAGGGCGGCTCCATCCAGTGAGTGTTGCAGCTCGGCTTGGTAATGAGGGGAACAGGAAGGGGCTGGAGCAGCTGAGAGCAGTTGGGGCTCGTGTGGATGCTGGGGGGAGGGAGGAGCGGCTGTGCGGCTCCTGGATGGGACTTGCTGCTTGTGATCCCGAGCTGAGCTGCCGCTGCTCCCCCGCGGGGTGTGTGCGCGGAGAGACCTGCACTAACCCCGCTCTGTGCCCAGCCCGGGGGGACTTTCTCCGGGGGCTGGACCCAGCTCCTGGGGCAGCCCCGGGCTCTGCCGACACCAGCCTCTGAGCCGGAGCCTGCAGGTGAGGGAAGAGACCCGGGGGAAAGGGCTGGGGCCGGGCAGGAAAGTGACTCTGCACCAACGGCCCCTCCTCGCCCCAGCTCTGTTCCCGGGCGGCGGGGGTCTGCGAGTCCCAGAGCTGCTGCCCTCCCTGACCCCCCC
>NW_020706798.1:0-287 GCF_002925995.2 Terrapene triunguis
CCCTACATTTGAACCCTAAAGTTCAAAGTGGGGATCCAGCCTTGACATGGTGGCATAGCGGTGGAGATCGTTTTAACCCAAAAGCCAGTAAGAGATTTTTTTTTCCTTCTAGCTGCTTGGAGAGCAGAGCTGAAGGTAGATGCATATCTTATCTCTCCTTGCCTGAAGGCAGAGGTGTTAAGTTTTTTTTAACGAGGTCCTTTGTTAAGAGAAGGGTTCAATCAGTGAGCAAACTTTGAACTGGTAAAGGCAATTTACAAGTTGAATTGTTTTTTTTTTTTTTTTTA
>NW_020706798.1:387-5417 GCF_002925995.2 Terrapene triunguis
TTTTTTTTTTCTTTTTACATCCTCGGGAGTAGCTTGTTAGAAAGTCTCTGTTAACTCAGCAGGAGCCAGAGCTAAGTACATCCCAATTTCAGTCAACTGCAGAGGGTGTGACCCAGCACAAGAAAACAGGAAAATGACTACCAGTGAAGCAGCTAACAAACTAGAACTGGCCAGACTAGAAGCAAAAGAAAATGAGAAAAAACATCAGAGACTGCTTGAAATTAAAAAACTCGAGAAAGAAGCTGAAGAGGAGGCCCATAAAAGAGAAGAAAAAGCCAAAGAGGAGGCCCACAAGAGAGAAATGGAGCTGGAAAAAGCCAAACAGGAGGCCCATGAAAGAGAAGAAAAAGCCAAACAGGAGGCCCATGAAAGAGAAGAAAAAGCCAAACAGGAGGCCCACAAGAGAGAGATGGAACTGGAAGCAGCAAGGACTAGGCAGAATGCAGCAGACCATCCTAACAACTCCTCTCCAGGTACCACTTCCCATCCCAGGAAATTCCCCACCTACAAGGCAGGCGATGATACTGAGGCCTTCTTAGAAAATTTTGAAAGGGCCTGCCTTGGATACAACATCCCTCTAACCCAGTACATGGTAGAGCTGACACCGCAGCTCAGTGGACCCTTAGCAGAGGTGGCGGCTGAAATGCCTAAGGAACACATGAACAGTTATGAACTTTTTAAAAACAAGGCCAGACTCAGAATGGGGCTAACACCCGAGCATGCCCGTCGGCGGTTCAGAGCCCTAAGGTGGAAACCCGATGTGTCATTTACCCGACATGCCTACCACATTGGGAAAAATTGGGATGCCTGGATATCAGGAGCAAATGTTAAATCTACGGAAGAGTTGCCCTTCCTATTGCAAATGGAGCAGTTTTTAGAGGGTGTTCCTGAGGAAATAGAAAGATACATCCTAGATGGGAAGCCCAAAACTGTAACCGAGGCGGGGGAGATTGGAGCCAAATGGGTGGAGGTGACAGAAAAGAAAAAAGCTAGTAGCAGTTGGAGCGAATATCAGAAGGGGCAAGCCGAAACCAAACCTTATCACCGGGGACAATCCAAGGCCCCAACCACATCCCAAGGGAAACCCCAGACGCCTTCTCACCCCACCCCACCAGTCTCCACCAACCAACATCGCCCCGGTGATACCTTAGCAGGGCGATGTTTTAAATGTAATGAACTGGGGCATATAAAGGCTCACTGCCCCAAGAACCCCAACCGATTACAGTTCATTACACCCCAGTCACACCAAAGATCCCCAGACCCAGATGCCTCTCTCATACCCTCGGAGCGAAGGGAAACCTTGAGAGTGGGCGGAAAGAAGGTTATCGCTTGGAGGGACACTGGGGCACAAGTGTCAACTATCCACCAATCCCTAGTGGACCCCAAACTCATCAACCCGGAGGCTACAGTGACAATTCAACCCTTCGTGTCACAGTCTGTAACCTTGCCTACAGCCCAGTTGCATGTCCAGTACAAGGGCTGGGCAGGAATGTGGACTTTTGCAGTCTATGACAATTATCCCATCCCCATGCTGCTGGGGGAAGACTTGGCCAACCATGTGAAGCTAGCCAAGAGGGTGGGAATAGTCACCCGCAGCCAGGCTAAGCAAGCTTCCACCCCCATCCCTGTTCCTGAGCCGTCCACCAGGGCCCCGTCGGTGTTACCGGAGACCCAAACACAGGTGGTGGAACCGGATCCCCTGCCAACGACTGCAACAGCCGTAGTGGATCCAATCCCAGAGACCCAGCCAAAGCCAGTCCCGGAACCGGAACTGGCAACGCAACCAGCACCAGAACCATTGCCGGCACGGAGTCCAGCGCTTGCAAACCCGTCTACAACTCCAATGCCAGAGGGCACCAGCGAGCCTGAACTGGCGGAAGCAGCAGATAACCCTACCCAAGAGGCTCAGCCAGAGCCTGAGATACCACATAGTGCACCAGCGGACAGCGGTTCACGGTCAGTGGAAACAGCCCCAGCACCTGCATCGCTTCCAGAGGGACCAAGCCCCAGTCCACAGTCCAAGGAGGAACTGATGTCTCCAGCATCAAGGGAACAGTTCCAGGCCGAGCAGGAAGCAGATGACAGCCTCCAGAAAGCTTGGGCGGCGGCGCGGAGCACCCCACCGCCTCTCAGCTCTTCTAACCGATCCCGGTTTGTTGTAGAAAAAGGACTTTTATACAAGGAGACTCTTTCTGGTGGGCACCAGGAAGACTGGCATCCTCAAAGACAGTTGGTAGTTCCCACTAAGTATCGGGTAAAGCTCTTGAGCTTAGCCCATGATCATCCCAGTGGCCATTCTGGGGTGAACAGAACCAAAGACCGGTTGGGGAAGTCCTTCCACTGGGAGGGAATGGGCAAGGACGTTGCTAATTATGTCCGGTCTTGTGAGGTGTGCCAACGAGTGGGAAAGCCCCAAGACCAGGTTAAAGCCCCTCTCCAGCCACTACCCATAATTGAGGTCCCATTTCAGCGAGTAGCTGTGGATATCCTGGGTCCTTTCCCAAGGAAGACACCCAGAGGAAAGCAGTACGTACTGACTTTCATGGATTTTGCTACCCGATGGCCGGAAGCTGTACCCTTAAGCAACACCAAGGCTAAAAGTGTGTGCCAGGCATTAGCAGACATTTTTGCCAGGGTAGGGTGGCCCTCCGACATCCTTACAGATTCGGGAACTAATTTCCTGGCAGGGAAAATGAAAAACCTGTGGGAAGCTCATGGGGTGAATCACTTGGTTGCCACCCCTCATCACCATCAAACCAATGGTCTGGTGGAGAGGTTTAATGGAACTTTGGGGGCCATGATACGTAAATTCGTAAATGAACACTCCAATGATTGGGACCTAGTGTTGCAGCAGTTGCTTTTTGCCTACAGGGCTGTACCACATCCCAGTTTAGGGTTTTCACCATTTGAACTTGTGTATGGCCGCGAGGTTAAGGGGCCATTACAGTTGGTGAAGCAGCAATGGGAGGGGTTTACGCCTTCTCCAGGAACTAACATTCTAGACTTTGTAAGCAACCTACAAAACACCCTCCGACACTCTTTAGCCCTTGCTAAAGAAAACCTAAAGGATGCTCAGGAAGAGCAAAAGGCCTGGTATGATAAACATTCCAGAGAACGGTCCTTCAAAGTAGGAGACCAAGTCATGGTCTTAAAGGCGCTCCAGGCCCATAAAATGGAAGCGTCGTGGGAAGGACCATTCACGGTCCAGGAGCGCCTAGGAGCTGTTAACTATCTCATAGCCTCCCCCACCTCCAACATAAAGCCTAAGGTATACCATGTTAATTCTCTTAAGCCCTTTTATTCCAGAGAATTAAACGTTTGCCAGTTTACAGCCCAGGAAACAGATGACGCGGAGTGGCCGGCAGGTGTCTACTACGAAGGAAAAAGGAATGGTGGCGTGGAAGAGGTGAACCTCTCCACGACCCTGGGACGTCTGCAGCGACAGCAGATCAAGGAGCTGTGCACAAGCTTTGCACCGATTTTCTCAGCCACTCCAGGACGGACCGAACGGGCATACCACTCCATTGACACAGGTAATGCTCACCCAATTAGAACCCCATCCTACCGGGAGTCACCTCATGCCCAAGCTGCTATACAAAGGGAGATCCAGGACATGCTACAGATGGGTATAATCCGCCCCTCTAACAGTGCATGGGCATCTCCAGTGGTTCTAGTTCCCAAACCAGATGGGGAAATACGCTTTTGCGTGGACTACCGTAAGCTAAATGCTGTAACTCGTCCTGACAACTATCCAATGCCACGCACAGATGAGCTATTGGAGAAATTGGGACATGCCCAATTCATCTCTACTTTAGACTTAACCAAAGGGTACTGGCAAGTACCACTAGATGAACCCGCTAAGGAAAGGTCAGCCTTCGTCACCCAGGCAGGGGTGTATGAATTCAATGTACTCCCTTTCGGGTTGCGAAATGCACCCGCCACCTTCCAAAGACTTGTAGATGGTCTCCTAGCGGGATTGGGAGAATCTGCAGTTGCCTACCTCGATGATGTGGCCATTTTTTCTGATTCATGGACAGAGCACCTGGAGCACCTGGGAAAAGTCTTCGAGCGCATCCGACAGGCAGGACTAACTGTTAAGGCTAAAAAGTGTCAAATAGGCCAAAACAGAGTGACGTACCTGGGGCACCAGGTGGGTCAAGGAACTATAAATCCCCTACAGGCCAAAGTGGATGCTATCCAAAAGTGGCCGGTTCCAAAGTCAAAGAAACAGGTCCAATCCTTCTTAGGCTTGGCCGGATATTATAGGCGATTTGTACCACACTACAGCCAAATCGCCGCCCCGCTGACAGACCTAACCAGAAAGAAACAGCCAAATGCAGTTCAGTGGACTGATAAGTGTCAAAAGGCCTTTAAC
This sequence comes from Terrapene triunguis, assembly GCF_002925995.2. Taxonomy (NCBI): domain Eukaryota; kingdom Metazoa; phylum Chordata; order Testudines; family Emydidae; genus Terrapene; species Terrapene triunguis. Next base: position 4,763 of record NW_020706798.1, read on the forward strand.
CAGCTTAAGGCAACACTCATGTCTGACCCTGTGCTAAGGGCCCCAGACTTTGACAAACCGTTCCTAGTAACCACAGATGCGTCCGAGCGAGGCGTGGGAGCAGTTTTAATGCAGGAAGGACCGGATCAAGAATTCCATCCTGTCGTGTTTCTCAGCAAAAAACTGTCTGAGAGGGAAAGCCACTGGTCAATCAGCGAAAAAGAATGCTACGCCATTGTGTACGCGCTGGAAAAGCTACGCCCATATGTTTGGGGACGGCGTTTCCAACTACAAACAGACCATGCTGCGCTACAGTGGCTTCATACCGCCAAGGGAAATAACAAAAAACTTCTTCGGTGGAGTTTAGCTCTCCAAGATTTTGATTTTGAAATACAACACATTTCGGGAGCTTCTAACAAAGTGGCTGATGCACTCTCCCGGGACAGTTTCCCAGAGTTAACTGGTTAACAATTGTTCTTGGAATGAAACATATTGTTAGTTTTTATATAATCAGTAGTATGTCTAAAGGTACATGTGTCTTATTAACTCTGTTTTCTCCTAGAACTCCAGGAAGAAATCACAGCCAGTGTGGAACCGAACGTCCAACACTATCTGTGATTTGGGGGGCGTGTCATAACTATAAAGGGAAGGGTAACAGCTCTCTGTGTACAGAGAC
>NW_020706799.1:0-1491 GCF_002925995.2 Terrapene triunguis
TGGCCCTGCCCCCACTGCACCCCTTCCATGAGGCCCTGCCTCTTCCCACCTCTTCCTCGCCCCCATTCCAACCTTTTCCCCAAAGTCCCCACCCAACTCCGCCCCCTCCCTGCCCCTATTCTAACCCCTTCCCCAAGTCCCTGCCCCAGCCCTGCCTTTTCTCCACCTCCTCCCCTGAGTGCGCTGTATCTCCGCTCCTTCCCCCTCCCTCCTGGAAAGTCCTAAGCGCCGCCAAACAGCTGGGAGGTAGGCGGAGGAGCGGGGACACGGCGTGCTTGGGGGGGCAGAGGCGGGGGGGCAGGGGATGAGGGGCGCTATGGCGGGCTGCGTGTTTGAGACCCTTGACGTAAACCATTCAGTGGGTCTGCTTTTCAAAATGATAGGCAATTGTGTGTCTAATTTGCTCATCCAACTGAATGCCTAATTTTTGCACACACTTACAGTTGCATGTTCTTATTAGGCATTTGTGCATTCAAATGGGCCGTTAGCTGGATAACTGCGTGTTTACACATATAAATATCCAATAATCACTTGCAGTTGTAATTGTGTGCAAAAATTAGGCATTCAGTTGGATGAGCAAATTAGACACACAATTGCCTATCATTTTGAAAAGCAGACCCACTGAATGGTTTACGTCAAGGGTCTCAAACACGCAGCCCGCCATAGCGCCCCTCATCCCCTGCCCCCCCGCCTCTGCCCCCCCAAGCACGCCGTGTCCCCGCTCCTCCGCCTACCTCCCAGCTGTTTGGCGGCGCTTAGGACTTTCCAGGAGGGAGGGGGAAGGAGCGGAGATACAGCGCACTCAGGGGAGGAGGTGGAGAAAAGGCAGGGCTGGGGCAGGGACTTGGGGAAGGGGTTAGAATAGGGGCAGGGAGGGGGCGGAGTTGGGTGGGGACTTTGGGGAAAAGGTTGGAATGGGGGCGAGGAAGAGGTGGGAAGAGGCAGGGCCTCATGGAAGGGGTGCAGTGGGGGCAGGGCCACGTGAGGGCTAGTACATTGGCCCGAGGGCCGCATCACTGACACCTTTTCATACAAAGATACAAAAGCCCCACCCCTGGCCCTGCCCCCACTGCACCCCTTCCATGAGGCCCTGCCTCTTCCCACCTCTTCCTCGCCCCCATTCCAACCTTTTCCCCAAAGTCCCCACCCAACTCCGCCCCCTCCCTGCCCCTATTCTAACCCCTTCCCCAAGTCCCTGCCCCAGCCCTGCCTTTTCTCCACCTCCTCCCCTGAGTGCGCTGTATCTCCGCTCCTTCCCCCTCCCTCCTGGAAAGTCCTAAGCGCCGCCAAACAGCTGGGAGGTAGGCGGAGGAGCGGGGACACGGCGTGCTTGGGGGGGCAGAGGCGGGGGGGCAGGGGATGAGGGGCGCTATGGCGGGCTGCGTGTTTGAGACCCTTGACGTAAACCATTCAGTGGGTCTGCTTTTCAAAATGATAGGCAATTGTGTGTCTAATTTGCTCATCCAACTGAATGCCTAATTTTTGCACACA
>NW_020706800.1:0-4764 GCF_002925995.2 Terrapene triunguis
ATCTGTAAAATGTGTGTAAGACAGAGTTTTTGTACCAAGGTGCAAGGCTCTCCTTTCTTCTGCAGAATAAAGCAACTCCTCCTTATCCCTGTCTGGCTGTTATTGGCTCTCAGCTAGGTGGACCCGATATTTCGGTGACAGTTTCTGGCGACTCCGCCGGGACTCTCCTAGCTCGGACATTGGACTCCGGATGGCTGCGGCAAACTGGGAACGGCGCCAACGGGGTGTTTCGCCCCTTTTCTCTGCTTCACCGCAGCCCCTGGGGTTCGTGCTCCGATAAGGTGAGTCCTAATAGGATAAGGAGACACGTTCTGGTTCTGGTCTGGTTAACCGGTTAATGAATTTCTGTCTTATACATTTGGGCGTTAGGTGTGTGGATGGAACTGAGCCTCTCATTCGTAATTCCTCAGAGTGGAAGCCATCGCGTGCGATGAAGCTCTGAGGTTGAATTGGGATCCTTCTGTCCCATCCCCTGTAGCGGTCAGTATTAGTAGAAATTCCTGTAATAGGATCCTATTAGGCCATAATTCCCTCTGTTCTCTGTGTAATTCTTTTTAGAGTGTCAGCAGGCAGATGGGTGGGTCTCTGGTAAAACCCTCAAAGGATAGTCCTTTGGATTATATGTTAAGCAAATGGCCCTTACCATTCAAAAAGGGATGTCAAATGGCCCTTACCGTTCAAAAAGGGATGTCAAGGAAGCGTTTTTTACAACTTTGCACCCAGGATTGGCCAGCCCTGGGGACTGCATGGCCCGAGTATGGCTCCTTTGATATTCCTACCCATTTAACCCCCTTACGCCTGACATTGGAAAAACAAGCGCCGGGGCAAATGGACTATTGGTTTTTGTGGGATGATGAGGCTCATCATCGCATGAAGAAGGTACAGATTCAGGCCCCTCTATTCCCGAAAGCTTCTGCCCCTCACGAGGCTGATTATTTGGAGGATATCCCCCCCCATGTATTGCTCTAGACCATGCCCACCCCCGGCGGCAGCATTACCAATTGCGGTGGACCCGGTACCCTCCTCAACGGAGCCCAGGACAGCAGGTCTACCGAGACAGATATTACCAACAAAGATTGAGGACGCCACAATGCAGATCCCAAGGCCACGGACACAGTCCACGGTCAGTCTTATTTTTATTTCCCAGTCAGCCCCGGACATCAAGAAGCGGTTGCAGCAGCTCGAGGGTGCTGAAGGAAAATCCCTGGAGGAATTGGTAAGCGTGGCCACCCGAATATATCATACAAGGGAAAAAGTTCAAGAGACCAAAGAGGTGAGAATGCTAGCAGCCCTTGTAAACACTGGAAATGAAAAACAGGGAGGGCGGCAGGGACCCCCCAGGTGGCAACCAAAATCGGATTATGGGGGGACCCCGAGACATGCCAATGACATATGTAACTACTGTAAGCAGCTTGGCCACTGGAAGAGAGAGTGTCCGAACCGACCTACCGGACGACAACCCCGTCGCCCAGACTGACCTCAACAACAGATGGCTGTAACAAGAACAGACGCTGTTGCTAATGAGGAATGACGGCAACCCGGGGGGGGTCCTCTTGTCACCTATTCAAATGATTTTACCACTTATGTTTGTTCCTTCACAGACCCCTAGGTTCGCCTAACATTGGGAGGAACCATCTATTCTTATCTTTTGGATTCAGGGGCTGCACTTTCTACTGTTACTGCCAAGCCGGAGAGAGGAAGCCTTACAGATAAGAGCATTCCGGTAATGGGTATAGGTGGGAAGCCATTTGACTGTTCTGTATTATAGGAGGCTGCTGTAGAAATCTCTGGTGTCTCCGCCTCCCATGCCTTTCTGCTAGCCCCGGATTCCCCAGTTAACCTCTTAGGCAGAAATCTGTTGTGTAAACTACGTGCGCAGATTTTCTTTTCAGATGACAAAATCATTCTTCGGTTGCCTCAAACCCAACTTCCCCAGCTGTGTGCTGTTCTAACCCAAGTTTCAAAGGACCCGATCCTACCCGAGCGACTCAGACAGGAGGTAAACATCTCCCTGTGGGGCACTTCAAGGGCAGACTTGGGTACTCTCCAGACAGAGCCAGTGCGTATAACCCTGAAGCCAGGCATTGAAATTCCTTGGATTCGTCAGTATCCCATCCCCCAAGAAGCTCTGCTTGGCCTCTGGAGTCTTATCACCACATTCCTGCGGTTGGGAGTGTTGGTTCACACCAAGTCTCCTTTCAATACTCCCATTCTGCCAGTCAAAAAACCTGGCATGGACTCAGAGGGAAAACCGGTATACCGATTTGTCCAGGACTTATGTGCAGTAAATAAGGTTGTTCAAGCTAGACACAATGTGGTGCCAAACCCTCACACAATCCTGACTGCCATTCCAGCAGGTACTGCTTGTTATTCAGTAATAGACTTGTGTAATGCTTTTTTTAGTAGTCCTCTAGATAAGGACAGCTGGGGCCACGCTTACCAATTCAATTTCAGTCCCTACTCACTGATGTTCCTGCCCACTGGATCGCTCCAGGAGACTGGGTCTATGTGAAAGAGTGGAAACGTGAACCTCTCCAACCCCGGTGGGCGGGCCCTTTCCAAGTCCTTCTTACCTCTCACACTGCTATTCGAGTGAAAGAGCGAGACACTTGGATACACCACACCCAAGTCAAGCTAGCCCCTAGGACGGGGCCAGAAGCAGACGACTTCGGACCTCGAGGGAGCACCGCCAGCTCTTCCCACTGCGACCCGGAAGAGCCAGAAGCAGACGATACCTGGAAAGCTGAACCTCTTGAGGGACTAAAGCTTCTGTTCCGGCGAACAAAATCCTGACTTTATAACTATGGGTTCTCAGACGGTGCTGCAGTGGCTATTGCTTTTGGGTCTGCCCCTTGTACAAGCTAACCCACACCCAGCCGCTAAACCTCTTCAGTGAATAGCCACGTTGGGACACTTATCTGATTGTTGACTGTGTCACAAAACCCGCTCTGAGGAAGGAATAGGGTTGTGGGCTGTACCTGCAAATCTCTCTGAAGTACTCTCCTTACAGGTAGTACGGAAAACTGAATGGGCATGAGTTGGGAAATATCAATATGACAAATATGGGAGAAGGTCTGAAGTTTGGCATTATTACTGGGCAGCTAAGGGGGGTCCCCCTTTTTGAAGTTCTTGGGATCGGGTATAACATGCCCCTTTGTTTGGAAAATGCTGAAGGAAGTGGGAGGGAAGTGGGCTACCTTCCCTTGGAGGCCTGTGATCAAACCCTTCGGTTTGAGGTCAGAAATGGAACCCTTTACCCTTTAAATACCCCTGAGAATGCCCCAAAACCCCCTTGTCTCCTGCACATGGCCTTTACTGTGAAACCAACAGGCATTTGTTATCAAGGGCAGTGGTTTCCCTTATTCCTTCCGTTAGGCCCATAAATAAGACACATATGTATTATATGAATATTTACTCTGGCATTCTGTTGCCCCACACATCCCTTGATAGGATGTCTGGATGCCCGGAGTCCATGGGATCACTTGCAAGTTTTACAGCTAACATATTTGGGGTTACGTATTGTGGGGCCATTTTAAACAATACCCATGCCCTAGGAGACTTAAATGTTTCCCATTGGAGGTGCCAGGACCGCCTAGTGAGTAACTCCGGGCGCTGGGATAGATGGGTGACCTGGTGCCATCGAGTTGCGGGTAATACCCTTACCCTCTATTTAGAGACCCCTGGCTTGTATTTTATCTATGGCCACAGTGTCTACAAAGCTCTTCCTCCAGGTTGGCAAGGTCAGTGTGGTGTGGCCCGGGTATTACCAGATGTCCAAGTAAACGACACATTGGATTCCAGCCAGATCCTCAACCTGGGCAGCTATGCCCGTAAGTTTTTCAACCCCCCCTTTATAAGGACTCGAGCGAAACGCGCCAACAATCCCCTAGTAGTCAGGCAAACGGGGTTTCACTCCTTTGTTCGTGCGCTCATTCCTGGGTTCGGGGTAGCCGAGCTAGAAAAAGCAGTAGTAAATATTTTTGCAGAACTAGAAAAAGTAGCTAATGCATTAATAGACGCTTTCCAAAAGTTGAAACAGGAGATTGATGAGGTGGCAGAAATAGCTTTGCAAAATAGACGTGTGTTAGATGCTATGAATGCTGAATTAGGGGAGGCTTGTGCTCACATTGGGGAAAAATGTTGTTTCTATGTTAATCATTCTGGCTTAATTGAGCAGGATTTACAAGCCATTAAGAATGCTGCTGTTGTTTTCCATGCTGTATCTCTTGATCACACCTTTAGTTTTGAGGACCTCCTTCCAGACCTTGGGTCATGGTTTACGGGGCTCTTTCGAACAATTGTTAAATGGATTCTTTTCTTTCTTTTTTTTCTATGTGTTATTTGGATAATGATACAATGTGCCAAATGCCTACGTAATGTTATGATCAAAAGCTCTGCTGTCCATAAGAAAACCCAGTATCTGTCCCTCCATCTTGATCGCAAATTGCGTAACGGGCCTGACAATTTTTGAATTTGTCAGGCCCGAAGGGGGGACTGTGAAAGTTACTGGTGACCCCCCTTAATAAGAGCAGTCGTTATGTCAGCTAGCGGCCATTAGGGGGAAGCAGACACCTTAAGGACACAGTAGCCTGAACTTTTCAACTGTTTTCCCTTCAAGGCCTTAAGGTAGTTGGAGCTGGTCCCAAGCCGGTTTTCACTGACCAGATAGCAAAAGCTCGGGTCTGACAACCACCAATCAAGTGTTAACACTGCAAGAACCTTGGTCTGAATGTGTATAAAGGATCTGTAAAATGTGTGTAAGAC
>NW_020706801.1:0-3899 GCF_002925995.2 Terrapene triunguis
TTTTTTGTGTAACTAAGTTTTTGCCCAGGGGAACATCCTCTGTGTTTGGAATCTGTTGTTTGTGAGAGTACCTGTATGCTAATCTCTCCCAGAGGGTTTTCTTTTACCTTTCTTTTCTTTAATTAAAAGCTTTTTTTTATACCTGATTGATTTTTCCTTGTTTTTTTAGATCCAAGGGGGTTGGATCTGGATCCTCCAGGAGTTGGTGGGAGAAAGGAGGGGGGATGGTTAATTTCTCCTTGTTTTAAGATCCAAGGGGTTTGGATCTGTGTTCACCAGGAAATTGGTGAAGTCTCTCAAGGCTACCCAGAGAAGGGAATTAGTGCTTGGGAGTGGTGGCAGCCAGACCAGATCTAAGCTGTTAATTGAGCTTAGAGTTTCTCATGCAGGTCTCCCACATCTGTACCCTAAAGTTCAGAGTGCGGAAGGAACCTTGACATGGTGGAAAAGGTGGGATTTTTTAGGAACCAAAAGCCAGATTTTTTTTCCTCCTTTGAGATGCTGGGGAAGCAGTGAAGAAGAGATACCCTGAAGGCAAATAGATAAGAGCTTCTAACAGAGGGCTTTTGTTAGAAGGGAAGCTCCAGCTGTGATCGCTGGAGGGTCATTAACATATTGCCAAGACAAGTCACAAAAAAACCTGTTTTACTTGTTGTTTTTTTCCTAAAGAGTCACATTACAGTAACCATAGATTCCAAGCTGTTTCGCCCCCCCTCAGATATCTAAGGTAGACCAGGGGAAAATGTCAGGCAAAGGGAAAAAAACTACACAACAGGACCTAGAATTAGCCAAATTCCAGGCTGAGGAGAATGAAAAGGAACATGACAGACAGATGGCCAGGGCTGAGGCTGCACACAAAAGAGCTATGGAAGAAAAACAAAAAGAGATGGAGCTGAGGCAAAAAGAGATGGAGCTGAAAGAAAAAGAGATGGAGGAGAGGGAAAGAGAAAGAGAAAGGAAGCATGAACTGGAATTGGTAAGGGCTAGGCAGGATATACCAGCCAACCCTAACAACCCCTCTCTAGGTACTGCTTCCCATCCCAGAAAACTCCCCAACTACAAGGCAGGCGATGATACTGAGGCCTTCTTAGAAAATTTTGAAAGGGCCTGCCTTGGGTACAGCACCACTACAGACCAGTACATGGTAGAGCTGAGGCCGCAGCTCAGTGGACCCTTAGCAGAGGTGGCGGCTGAAATGCCTAAGGAACACATGAACAGTTATGAACTTTTTAAAAACAAGGCCAGAATCAGAATGGGGCTAACACCCGAGCATGCCCGTCGGCGGTTCAGAGCCCTAAGATGGAAACCAGACGTGTCATTTACCTGACATGCCTACCACATTGACAAAAATTGTGATGCCTGGGTATCAGGAGCAAATGTTAAATCTCTGGAAGATCTGTTTTTCCTAGTGAAAATGGAGCAGTTCTTAGAGGGTGTTCCTGAGGAAATAGAAAGGTACATCCTAGATGGGAAACCCAAAACTGTAACCGAGGTGGGGGAGATTGGAGCCAAATGGGTGGAGGTGACAGAAAAGAAAAAAAATAATAGCAGTTGGAGTGAATATCAGACGGGGCAACCCGAAACAAAACCCTACCACCGGGGACAACCCAAGGCCCCCCCTACATCCCAAAGGAAACCCCAGATCCCTTCTCACCCCACCACACCAGTATCCACCAACCAACCTCGACCCGGCAATACCTTAGCAGGGCGATGCTTTAAATGTAATGAACTGGGACATATAAAGGCCCACTGCCCCAAGAACCCCAACCAATTACAGTTCATTACCCCACAATCACCCCAAAGATCCCCAGGCCCAGATGCCTCTCAAATACCCTCGGAGCGAAGGGAAACTCAGAGAGTGGGCGGAAAGAAGGTTATCGCGTGGAGGGACACGGGGGCACAAATGTCGACGATCCACCAATCCCTAGTGGACCCCAAACTCATCAACCCAGAGGCTCCGGTGACAATTCAACCCTTCATGTCGCACTCTTTAACCCTGCCTATAGCCAAGTTGCCTGTCCTGTACAAGGGCTGGTCAGGAATGTGGACTTTTGCAGTCTATGACAATGATCCCATTCCCATGCTACTGGGGGAAGACTTGGCCAACCATGTGAAGCTAGCCAAGAGGGTGGGAATGGTCACTCGCAGCCAGGCTAAACAAGCTTTCACCCCCATCCCTGTTCCTGAGCCGTCCACCAGTGCCCCGGCTGTGTTACCAGAGACCCAGACAGAGGTGGTGGAACCGGATCCCCTGCCAACGACTGCAACAGCCGTAGTGGATCCAATCCCAGAGACCCAGCCAAAGCCAGTCCCAGAACCGGAACTGGCAATGCAACCAGCACCAGAACCATTGCCAGCACTGAGTCCAGCGCTTGCAAACGCGTCTACAACTCCAACGCCAGAGGGCACCAGCGAGCCTGAACTGGCAGAAGCAGTAGATAACCCTATCCAAGAGGCTCAGCCAGAGCCTGAAATACCACATAGTGCACCAGCGGACAGCGGTTCACAGTCAACGGAAACAACCCCAGCACCTGCATCGCTTCCAGAGGGACCAAGCCCAAGTCCACAGTCCAAGGAGGAACTGATGTCTCCAGCATCAAGGGAACAGTTCCAGGCCGAGCAGGAAGTAGATGACAGCCTTCAGAAAGCTTGGGCGGTGGCACGGAGCACCCCACCACCTCTCAGCTCTTCTAACTGATCCCGGTTTGTTGTAGAACAAGGACTTTTATACAAGGAGACTCTTTCTGATGGACACCAGGAAGACTGGCATCCTCAAAGACAGTAGGTAGTTCCAATTAAGTACCGAGTAAAGCTCTTGAGCTTATCCCATGATCATCCCAGTGGCCATTCTGGGGTGAACAGAACCAAAGACCGGTTGGGGAAGTCTTTCCACTGGGAAGGAATGGGCAAGGATGTTGCTAATTATGTCCGGTCTTGTGAGGTGTGCCAACGAGTGGGAAAGCCTCAAGACCAGGTCAAAGCCCCTCTCCAGCCACTCCCCATAATTGAGGTCCCATTTCAGCGAGTAGCTGTGGATATTCTGTGTCCTTTCCCAAAGAAGACACCCAGAGGAAAGCAGTACATACTGACTTTCATGGATTTTGCTACCCAATGGCCGGAAGCCATAGCTATAAGCAACACGAGGGCTAAAAGTGTGTGCCAGGCATTAGCAGACATTTTTGCCAGGGTCGGTTGGGCCTCCGACATCCTTACAGATTCGGGAACTAATTTCCTGGCAGGGACCATGAAAAACCTGTGGGAAGCTCATGGGGTGAATCACTTGGTTGCTACCCCTTACCACCATCAAAGCAATGGCCTGGTGGAGAGGTTTAATGGAACTTTGGGGGCCATGATACGTAAATTCGTAAATGAACACTCCAAAGATTGGGACCTAGTGTTGCAGCAGTTGCTTTTTGCCTACAGGGCTGTACCACATCCCAGTTTAGGGTTTTCACCATTTGAACTTGTGTATGGCCACGAGGTTAAGGGGCCATTACAGTTGGTGAAGCAGCAACGGGAGAGGTTTACGCCTTCTCCAGGAACTAATATTCAGACTTTGTAAGCAACCTACAAAGTACCCTCCGACACTCTTTAGCCCTTGCTAAAGAAAACCTAAAGGAAGCTCAGGAAGAGCAAAATGCCTTGTATGATAAACATTCCAGAGAACGGTCCTTCAAAGTAGGAGACCAAGTCATGGTCTTAAAGGCGCTCCAGGCCCATAAAATGGAAGCATCGTGGGAAGGACCATTCACGGTCCAGGAGCGCCTAGGAGCTGTTAACTATCTCATAGCATCCCCGACCTCCAACATAAAGCCTAAGGTATACCATGTTAATTCTCTTAAGCCCTTTTATTCCAGAGAATTAAAGGTTTTCCAGTTTACAGCCCAGGAAACAGATGA
>NW_020706802.1:0-1745 GCF_002925995.2 Terrapene triunguis
GACCCTTGGACGTCTGCAGCAGCAGCAGATCAAGGAGCTGTGCACTAGCTTAGCGCCAATGTTCTCAGCCACCCCAGGACGGACCGAATGGGCATACCACTCCATTGACACAGGTAATGCTCACCCAATTAGAACCCCACCCTACCAGGAGTCACCTCATGCCCAAACTGCTATACAAAGGGAGATCCAGGACATGCTACAGTTGGGTATAATCCACCCCTCTAACAGTGCATGGGCATCTCCAGTGGTTCTAGTTCCTAAACCAGATGGGGAAATACACTTTTGCGTGGACTACCGTAAGCTAAATGCTGTAACTTGTCCCGACAACTATCCAATGCCACGCACAGATGAGCTATTGTAGAAATTGGGGCATGCCCAATTCATCTCTACCTTAGACTTAACCAAGGGGTACTGGCAAGTACCACTAGATGAACCTGCCAAGGAAAAGTCAGCCTTTGTCACCCAGGCAGGGGTGTATGAATTTAATGTGCTCCCTTTCGGGCTGCGAAATGCACCCGCCACTTTCCAAAGACTTGTAGATGGTCTCCTAGCGGAATTGGGAGAATCTGCAGTTGCCTACCTCGATGATGTGGCCATTTTTTCTGATTCATGGGCAGAACATCTGGAGCACCTGGAAAAAGTCTTTGAGTGCATCAGGCAGGCAGGACTAACTGTTAAGGCTAAAAAATGTCAAATAGGCCAAAACAGAGTGACATACTTGGGGCACCAGGTGGGTCAAGGAACAATAAATCCCCTACAGGACAAGGTGGATGCTATCCAAAAGTGGCCTGTCCCAAAGTCAAAGAAACAGGTCCAATCCTTCTTAGGCTTGGCCGGATATTATAGGCAATTTGTACCACACTACAGCCAAATTGCCGCCCCACTGACAGACCTAACCAAAAAGAAACAGCCAAATGCAGTTCAGTGGACTGATGAGTGTCAAAAGGCCTTTAACCAGCTTAAGGTGACACTCATGTCTGACCCTGTGCTAAGGGCCCCAGACTTTGCAAACCATTCCTAGTAACCACAGATGCATCTGAGCGTGGTGTAGGAGCAGTTTTAATGCAGTAAGGACCAGATCAAGAACTCCATCCTGTCGTGTTTCTCAGCAAGAAACTGTCTGAGAGGGAAAGCCACTGGTCAATCAGCGAAAGAAAATGCTATGTCATTGTGTATGCCCTGGAAAAGCTATGCCCATACGTTTGGGGACGGCGTTTCCAACTACAAACCGACCATGCTGCGCTAACGTGGCTTCATACTGCCAAGGGGAATAACAAAAAACTTCTTCGGTGGAGTTTAGCTCTTCAAGATTTTGACTTTGAAATTCAACACATTTCAGGGGCTTCAAACAAAGTGGCTGATGCGCTCTCCCGTAAAAGTTTCCCAGAATCAACTGGTTAAAATTGTCCTTAAAATGTGAAAAATCTTGTAGTTTTTACCTAAGTAGTAGTTTATGTAAAGGTGCATGTGTTTTATTAATCTGTTTAGTCTAAAGTTTAGAAAGAAATCACAGCCAGTGCCGTCCAATACTGTCTGAGATTTGTGGGGCGTGTCATAAACAAATAGTTAAGGGTTAATGCCTCTTTTACCTGTAAAGGGTTAAGAAGTTACCTAGCCTAGCTGACACCTGATCAGAGGAACCAATGGGAGGACAAGCTGGTTCAAAGGGAAGGAGGGAAGTTCCCTTTGTCTAAGTCAGAGTTTCACTTTGGACCGGAGTGGGAAAGCTCCAGAATTCAGCCTCT
>NW_020706803.1:0-1745 GCF_002925995.2 Terrapene triunguis
GACCCTTGGACGTCTGCAGCAGCAGCAGATCAAGGAGCTGTGCACTAGCTTAGCGCCAATGTTCTCAGCCACCCCAGGACGGACCGAATGGGCATACCACTCCATTGACACAGGTAATGCTCACCCAATTAGAACCCCACCCTACCAGGAGTCACCTCATGCCCAAAGTGCTATACAAAGGGAGATCCAGGACATGCTACAGTTGGGTATAATCCGCCCCTCTAACAGTGCATGGGCATCTCCAGTGGTTCTAGTTCCTAAACCAGATGGGGAAATACGCTTTTGCGTGGACTACCGTAAGCTAAATGCTGTAACTTGTCCCGACAACTATCCAATGCCACGCACAGATGAGCTATTGTAGAAATTGGGGCATGCCCAATTCATCTCTACCTTAGACTTAACCAAGGGGTACTGGCAAGTACCACTAGATGAACCTGCCAAGGAAAAGTCAGCCTTCGTCACCCAGGCAGGGGTGTATGAATTTAATGTGCTCCCTTTCAGGCTGCGAAATGCACCCGCCACTTTCCAAAGACTTGTAGATGGTCTCCTAGCGGAATTGGGAGAATCTGCAGTTGCCTACCTCGATGATGTGGCCATTTTTTCTGATTCATGGGCAGAACATCTGGAGCACCTGGAAAAAGTCTTTGAGTGCATCAGGCAGGCAGGACTAACTGTTAAGGCTAAAAAATGTCAAATAGGCCAAAACAGAGTGACATACTTGGGGCACCAGGTGGGTCAAGGAACAATAAATCCCCTACAGGACAAGGTGGATGCTATCCAAAAGTGGCCTGTCCCAAAGTCAAAGAAACAGGTCCAATCCTTCTTAGGCTTGGCCGGATATTATAGGCAATTTGTACCACACTACAGCCAAATTGCCGCCCCACTGACAGACCTAACCAAAAAGAAACAGCCAAATGCAGTTCAGTGGACTGATGAGTGTCAAAAGGCCTTTAACCAGCTTAAGGTGACACTCATGTCTGACCCTGTGCTAAGGGCCCCAGACTTTGCAAACCATTCCTAGTAACCACAGATGCATCTGAGCATGGTGTAGGAGCAGTTTTAATGCAGTAAGGACCAGATCAAGAACTCCATCCTGTCGTGTTTCTCAGCAAGAAACTGTCTGAGAGGGAAAGCCACTGGTCAATCAGCGAAAGAAAATGCTATGTCATTGTGTATGCCCTGGAAAAGCTATGCCCATACGTTTGGGGACGGCGTTTCCAACTACAAACCGACCATGCTGCGCTAACGTGGCTTCATACTGCCAAGGGGAATAACAAAAAACTTCTTCGGTGGAGTTTAGCTCTTCAAGATTTTGACTTTGAAATTCAACACATTTCAGGGGCTTCAAACAAAGTGGCTGATGCGCTCTCCCGTAAAAGTTTCCCAGAATCAACTGGTTAAAATTGTCCTTAAAATGTGAAAAATCTTGTAGTTTTTACCTAAGTAGTAGTTTATGTAAAGGTGCATGTGTTTTATTAATCTGTTTAGTCTAAAGTTTAGAAAGAAATCACAGCCAGTGCCGTCCAATACTGTCTGAGATTTGTGGGGCGTGTCATAAACAAATAGTTAAGGGTTAATGCCTCTTTTACCTGTAAAGGGTTAAGAAGTTACCTAGCCTAGCTGACACCTGATCAGAGGAACCAATGGGAGGACAAGCTGGTTCAAAGGGAAGGAGGGAAGTTCCCTTTGTCTAAGTCAGAGTTTCACTTTGGACCGGAGTGGGAAAGCTCCAGAATTCAGCCTCT
>NW_020706804.1:0-1174 GCF_002925995.2 Terrapene triunguis
CCGGGCAGTTGGTTACGGGGTCTCTGTGCCCCGCATGGAAGGGGGTTCGGGGTCTCTCTGTCCGGTGCTGAGGGGGCCGGGCAGTTTGTTACGGGGTCTCTGTGCCCCGCACGGAGGGGTGGGGCATTACGGGGTCTCTACTCTGCGCTGAGGGGACGTGGGGGCGTTACGGGCTATCTTGGCCCGACGTGGAGGGAAAGGGGAGTTATGGGCGGGGTCTCTCTGCCTGGGGCTGAAGGGACTGGGGCGTGGCTACGGGCTCTCTCCGCTCGCTCCCTCTTTAGCGCCTGGCGCCAGACAGAGTCACGGATACGGACCACAGGAAGGACGCGCCACTCTCCGCCGCCATAAGGGGGGAACTAGTCCCAGCCGCTACCATGGGCAATGGGTGGGGCAAAAAGCAGCCCCCGGTCCGCATTGGCTAGCTCTAGTGGCGGCTGTGGCCAATCACCGCGCACCCCTGCGGCAGGTCCGGCTCCTGTCAGCAGGGCGCGATGCTCTCAGCCGGCGGCGCCAGCGATGACAGGACCGGATAACATCGAAGCCAGTGAGTGAGCTCGAGAGCAGGACGCTGTTTCTAGTATGTTAGGACCGGAGGAGATGGCGCCTACCCTCCCGCACGTTATTGGCTACTGCGCCTGTCACTCATACCCCTACCTCCGCTAATGGAAGTTCTCCCCTATTCTAGTTCACCCCGGGCAGCGCCAGCCATCGGCCGTACTGCATGTGCACAGTATCCGGGTGGGGCTGGCAGTGAAGGCGAAAGCGAGTTTCTGTTGGGCGCGTGACCGAATCCCAGGGGGCCGGGGTGCTGTTATTGCCCCGCCCCCTGTTCACACCCAGCCGCACGTGCTGGACAGGCGAGGTCTGGGTCTCAGCAGCCTGGGACTAGGGGCTGGCTGGGGCCGCAGGGTGGGGCTGGGGGTGGGGTGCAGCCCCTGCTAGTGTGATCTGCCAAAGGGTGTTAGCCGCTACTTCGGTGTCCCCTCCAAACTTGTTACAGCTTCCTGGGACACCACGTGTAGACCTTCACTGGCATTAACTGGGGACAAGCTGCAGTAGTGCAGGTAGGGTGGTACCCTCCAGTATGCAGTACTGGCAAGAGATTTTTAGTGGGTACAGGTACTGGAAAGATTTGGAGCAGAACATGGCTAGGGAGGGCATTCATTCTTTA
>NW_020706805.1:0-1209 GCF_002925995.2 Terrapene triunguis
GGTTCGGGGTCTCTCTGTCCGGTGCTGAGGGGCCGGGCAGTTGGTTATGGAGTCTCTTTGCCCAGCATGGAAGGGGATTCGGGGTCTCTCTGTCCGGTGTTGAGGGGGCCGGGCAGTTGGTTATGGGGTCTCTGTGCCCTGCACGGAGGGGCGGGGCGTTACGGGGTCTCTACTCTGCGCTGAGGGGACGTGGGAGCGTTATGGGCTATCTCGGCCCGACGTGGAGGGAAAGGGGAGTTAAGGGCGGGGTCTCTCTGCCCGGCGCTGAAGGGACTGTGGGCGTGGCTACGGGCTGTCTCCGCTCGCTCCCGCTTTAGTGCCTGGCGCCAGACAGAGTCACGGATACGGACCACAGGAAGGACACGCCACTCTCCGCCGCCATACGGGGGGAACTAGTCCCAGCCGCTACCATGGGCAATGGGTGGGGCAAAAAGCGGCGCCCGGTCCGCATTGGCTAGCTCTCATGGCGGCTGTGGCCAATCACCGCGCACCCCTGCGGCAGGTCCAGCTCCTGTCAGCAGGGCGCGATGCTCTCAGCCGGCGGCGCCAGCGAGGACGGGACCGGAGGACATGGAAGCCAGTGAGTGAGCTCGAGAGCAGGACGCTGTTTCTAGTATGTTAGGACCGGAGGAGATGGCGCCTACCCTCCCGCACGTTATTGGCTACTGCGCCTGTCACTCATACCCCTACCTCCGCTAATGGAAGTTCTCCCCTATTCTAGTTCACCCCGGGCAGCGCCAGCCATCGGCCGTACTGCGCATGTGCACAGTATCCGGGTGGGGCTGGCAGTGAAGGCGAAAGCGAGTTTCTGTTGGGCGCGTGACCGAATCCCAGGGGGCCGGGGTGCTGTTATTGCCCCGCCCCCTCTTCACACCCAGCTGCACGTGCTGGACAGGCGAGGTCTGGGTCTCAGCAGCCTGGGACTAGGGGCTGGCTGGGGCCGCAGGGTGGGGCTGGGGGTGGGGTGCAGCCCCTGCTAGTGTGATCTGCCAAAGGGTGTTAGCCGCTACTTCGGTGTCCCCTCCAAACTTGTTACAGCTTCCTGGGACACCACGTGTAGACCTTCACTGGCATTAACTGGGGACAAGCTGCAGTAGTGCAAGTAGGGTGGTACCCTCCAGTATGCAGTACTGGCAAGAGATTTTTAGTGGGTACAGGTACCGGAAAGATTTGGAGCAGAACATGGCTAGGGAGGGCATTCATTCTTTA
>NW_020706806.1:0-1174 GCF_002925995.2 Terrapene triunguis
GTGCAGTCTATATGGTTTTATAAAAACATGATAATAAGTAAATATAATGTAACTGGGATAATTTTATAAAAATTTGATAAGTGACTATAATGCAATTGGGATATGCTTCATGCAAAAGGTCTCTTGTAAGGTATCATTACAAAGCTCATAATCTACTGAGTGTGATCATCCTATTTGTAGAAATGTACCACTCTTGTATCTAAAACTAGAAATATAAAATGTAACTCTGAGGGCCTATTGTAATTATGTAAAGTGTGGGCCATTAATGATGGTTTGGAATCTTGATGACTCCCATTGTCTGCAGATGGCTGTTTACCTGTGAGTCTCCCTGTATATGTGTGTGCTGGCAAGTGAGTAATGAAGTCTTGCAGTGACATGTGATCATGTCACCTGAACTGGAATCCATCTTTAACCTGGTGCTTTTCCAGTGAGGGGGGGGTGGAAACCCAGAGAGACAAAGGGTTCCCGCCTTATGCAAAAGATATATAAAGGGGTGGAACAGAAGAGGGGAGAGAGGAGCCATCATGGAGAAGCCCCTAGATAACACCTAAGCTGGAACAAAAGCTGTACCAGGGGAAAGAATTGTGCCCAGGCCTGGAAGGTGTCCAGTCTGAGAAAAACTTACTGAAGCATCTCTGAGGGTGAGATTATCTGTATTTAGTTTGATTAGGCATAGATTTGCGCATTTTATTTTATTTTGCTTGTGACTTACTTTGTTCTGTCTGTTACTACTTGGAACCACTTAAATCCTACTGTCTGTATTTAATAAAATCACTTTTTATTTAGTAATTTACTCAGAGTATGTATTAATACCTGGGGGAGCAAACAGCTGTGCATATCTCTCTATCTGTGTTATAGAGGGCAAACAATTTATGAGTTTGCCCTGCATAAGCTTTATGCAGGGTAAAACGGATTTATTTGGGTTTAGACCCCATTGGGAGTTGGGCATCTGAGTGCTAAAGACAAGCACACTCCTGTGAGCTGTTTTTGGGTAAACTTGCAGTTTGGGGACAAGTGATTCAGACCCTGAGTCTGTGTTGAAGTGGACTGGAGTGTCTAATTCAGCAAGACGGGGTGCTGGAGCCCTGAGCTGGCAGGGAAAACAGAAGCAGGGGTAGTCTTGGCACATCGGGTGGCAGCTCCCAAGGGGGTTTCTGTGATCCAACCCGTCACA
>NW_020706807.1:0-6517 GCF_002925995.2 Terrapene triunguis
TTGGGGGGTTAGTGTAGACCAGGCCTTACAGGAGCTGAGGACCTGGGGTGTTTAATCCACCATTTCACACCACTGAGTTTCATCTGCAGTGTGACTATTCACCCTACCACTCTGAATGTGTGTATAACATACATTGTAGCTAGCGTTGTGGTAGCCATGTCGGTCCCAGGATATTAAAGGGACAAGGTGAATGAGGCAATGTCTTTGGACCAACTTCTGTTGGTGAGAGAGACAAGTCAGAAGTTGGTCCAATCAAAGATATCACTTCATCCACCTTGTCTCTCTAATACACATTCACACTTTAGTTTACAAAGTCAATGGACTATGACCATTTATAGCGGCTGAGGATCTGCCCTTTTCTACTTGCTGGTATTCTATGGCATGTCTAGAATTTGGAAAGCAGGAGACAACTTAATGTTTCTTTGAGGACATTTAATTCCACAGGCACTTGCTTGAAAACAGGTTTTTCTTTCCAGCTTGAGAGAATTAGTGCTTACCTTGCTAACGGTGGGCTAGATGGGCCCGGTAGGCCCGGTCCAGAATAAAGGGTGGTGTGGAATCTCACCACTCCATAGGGAGCACTTGGGGGCAGAATGGCTCCATGAACTCCCAGCCGCACCGGGACAGTGCACCTGCTACTACACACTGATAGAAGGTGAAACCTGCCCCCCCATGTGTGATTTTCACTCCCTGGCTCAGTGCGTAGGTGTGGGGAAGTCCATAGTGCTGCCTCTTCCCCCTATGAAGTGCTGTGAACACCTGGGGAAATAGGGCTAGACTAGTCTCTGTGCTTCCTTAAGTGCAAGGACTGCCAATCTGCCTTGCCCTTGTAAGTGGGTGTGGGTGTGTGCTCCCCCCCCACGACCGTGTGCTTCTGTGATGGCCAAACAGAATCTATGTAACCTTAAGGAGATAAGGAGCCAGACTTTCTGTCACAGCTCTGAGCTAGACTCACATGTTCTGCAGATCGAGCACAGACAGGAACCAGTGGGTTACACTAAGATTTAGTGGCCTGATTGAATCCACTTCGGAAATTTGGCCACAGGGGCCTGATTCTGAACTCAGCTCATTTCAGTGGGGTGACATCAGATTTACAGTGATGTGAGGGAGATCAGAATCAGGCCTCATGCACCAGATTCACTGGTACTGCTGATCACTTTAGGATGCTCCAGAGATGTAAAGCAGTTGTAAAGCTGATTTAATTTACCTACTGATCCAGTTTTGTCTGCTTTGCATCAGAATGGAGCACAATGACGAATCTGGCCCATTTTTAGATAAATTTTTAATATAACACATGCTGCTTCCCGATACTCATCTGTGATTTTAGTGATAGAAAATTGCATTAGAGGACAGTTGGTTTGTTACCACAGGCTGATATTGGGCCCCATCTAAAGCGCTTTGAAATCAATGGGCGTCTAATGTTGTCTTCCATGTATTTTGGATCAGGATCATTTAGTTCTAGCCACTCTTGGAGTTATGATTTGTCTCCCAAAATGCATTATACTGAATGTGCGCATCCTGGGCCAGATTCCTGCCTGGTGTAATTCCATTCACTGCATTAGAGCAACAGTAGGCATGAATTGGGCCTGTTACAATTGAATCATCATTTTTTTGTATCCTTATTGTCTTTGATATATTTAATCCCAGAAGTAACAAGGGGAAAAGCAGTAAAAATAGTCACATGACCCCATACAGTCAAATAGAAACACTGCAGAAATGAAGCAAAATAAGTACTAAGGGAAGACAACAGCCAGCTGAGCAACATTTCACCTACATTTCCCATCCCTGGGTGAGATT
Organism: Terrapene triunguis; assembly: GCF_002925995.2. NCBI lineage: Eukaryota > Metazoa > Chordata > Testudines > Emydidae > Terrapene > Terrapene triunguis. The sequence goes on from NW_020706807.1 coordinate 1,798, forward strand.
TGCCACCTGTTGAAATAACTGCATCCGATGAAGTGGGTTTTAGCCCACGAAAGCTTATGCTCAAATAAATGTGTTAGTCTCGAAGGTGCCACAAGTCCTCCTGTTCTTTTTGCACTTACATTAAAGCCCAAACGTCTGTACTGACCAATCCTGCTCCCGTTGAGTCAGAGGTGAAACACCCATTGACTTCAGGGGAACCAGATGCCGGCTCACTATGAGCTTTACTCAGCTAGGCAGGGAGGAATACCCCACCTGTCAGATGGTGGCTGCAGCTGCAGGTTGGGGAGAGCGCAGGGGATACTCATCAGATACTCCCTCACCAGTGAGCATGTGGAGGAGGCAGGGAGTGGAAGGACCCCTGGCTCCCTACTCCACAGCCATGGTAGCTCCATGACCTGGGTGAAGTAACTTACTCCTACTAAAGCAACTGGAGTGCAGGGGAGGGAATGTGACTCATTCATCATTCGTTCCTCCATCTGCCCGGATGGTGATGCAGCTATGCACAGCCCCTCACGCAGGGCCGTTTGCATAGTTACCCTCCGGCTCTAAGTGTGCACAGCGCAGGCAGCCATTGACTTCAGTGGGAAGTCAGGAACGAGCGTTTCGATGTGGCTCCCTGAGATTTGAACACGGTCCCTAATACTGCAGACAGTACTCAGGCAAGTAGCTCTACTCACCTGAGTAATGGCTACTTGGACAAGTACAGGTTTGCAGCCCTGGCACAGACAACGTAACCTTCTTATTTACTTGAATTTTAGACCCCCAAATACTCTTTTCAGGCTAAAATGCCATTTAACAATAAATGTGCTTTTTAGCGCTGCTGACTGCTGAGAACACCAGCTCGTAGCTGGTATGTGCCCAAAGATCTCTCTCTCCAATATCAAAAGCCATTCTATGACCAACAGTTAAGCCGCCACATTTGCCGCAAAGAGGACAAGCTAAATATGAGAAAAAAGTAATGCTTTCCTTACCTGCCTGTGGTTAATTTCTCATTCACAATTGCCTTCCTCTCTTCAGTCAGGAGTTCAGGTAGAGGCATTAAAAATTCCCTCTGCCCTCCACTTTGCCTCGTTAAAATTGATAACGCTCATTTTGAATGCCAAACATAATTACCTCATCCCCCACCCCAACTAGATAGCGTTGACTCTTTATTGATAATTTATGAGCATCAGCTAAGATGAACAACAAAGCCCCAGCTCTGGAAAAACCTCTCATTTCGGTCCTTTGAAGTTTCAAACGTGTGAACAGAAGATGAACCTTGTCTGAGGATATGAAGAGTGGCCCTGCTTTAAAGGCGCACTGCCTTGCATCTCAACTGAGAGGATGACATGCACACGCCTTACATTTTTATACCTTCTTTAAGCCTGAGGAGGAATCGCTCAAGCATGTTTTTTAAAAAGGATTTTCTGAAGCATTGGGCCAGATCCTCCTTGGCAGCTGCTTTGCGTTGCCTTAGCAGCACACAGCAGCAGCAGCAGGAAAACTGCTGTAGGAGATATCCAAGCGTTCGCCTTGAGAAAGGGAACCCCTCTGCAGTCACCTGCTTCACTTACCACCAGGTAGCAGGGCTGGGTGGGAGAGGATAGCTGTAGTGTAGGAATCAGGTAGTATCCCTTTAAATTGTTTGTGAGCCCTCTAGTGGCCTCTCTGTCTTCTAGTGCAGAAGCCACCAGAACCTAACCGAGCATCAGTGTATTAGGTAATGAGGATTTGGATAAAGTTAGTAGCCATGATTATTTGGTGGTTTCCTCATTATTCTTTACACACATTCATACGTGTAAAGATCACAAACACAACACTAGCCAGGGCTGCCCAGTGCTCCATCTCACTTTGCTTAGCACAGCTCCCCACTGCTGCAGGTGGGGCTTAGAGCAGCCTTTATGCCAGCTGTTGTTTTGGCCCCCAAACCTTCCAGTAGCACAGCGCAGACTCACCCCTGCGGCGCCTGCTGCTGGTCGTCCTCGGGAATTAGCTCTTCGACCCAGGAGTGCCCTCTGCAGGCCGGTGATCCGCTTGCCGTTGGCCCCCGTGTTCCTCCCAGGACCCCGGTGCCCTTATCTCAGGGTTCTGCCTCTTGCAGTACCCTACAGTCTTACTGGATTTCCCCACCCCTGGGGAACCCCCACATCACCTCAGTCGTGGCTACTGCCAGTCTCTGTTTAGCCCCCATGCCCTGGGGCGGACTGCAGTCTATCAGCCGATCATCACAGGCAACAAGGGGTTTGGACTGCCTGCCTTTACCACCCTCCGGCTGCCCCTCTGCAAGCCCAATACCTAGGAGGCCTAGAACTAGGCCCTGCAGCCTGGGGAGTTACTGGCCTAGGGCTTCTCAGCTCCTAAGGCCTTTCACCAGCCCTGCCTCCCTCTAGGTCCCCTAGGTGAGTTCCCCAGCAGCCAGGCCTGTCTCCCTCTCAAGTCAGAGTGAGACTGCTCACTCTGGCTTCCCTGGCCTTCTTATAAGGCCCAGTTGCTTAGTTTGGGGCGTGGCCCCAGCTGCAGCCACTTCCCCCAATCAGCTGGGGTTTTACTCCCTTGCCCAGCCCCAGCCCTCTACAGGGCTTTTCCAACCCCTTCCGGGCTGGAGCGGGTGTTCACCCCGCTACACTTCCCTTTGCTCTCTTCAGCTGTGTCCAGTGTAAAATGGTTATAGCTCAGGATCTGTCCCATTACCTTGAGGAAAAATAATTCCACCCTATAAGCGCCATATTCTGTCCCTCCCTGAAATTGGATGTTAGTTCACTCTCTAACAATCTTGTAGAGTATGTTACAAAGCTATACGAGTAGACCCGCCGCTGGTGTAACCTGTCATACGCTATTGAGGTTAACAGAGCTACACCGATTTATGCCACCTGAGGATCTGGCCCATCTTGTAGAAAACTATAATGTCCTGTAGGTAACCTAATATGAGCACACAAGTCATTGCTGCTATATCATGAGCAGTAAACGGAAGGTAGCCGAGGGGATCATCTCTGGATTCGATATGACAACAGTCTATAAATGCACTGGACACCAGAGGCAGACAGACAGTTTAAAGATGGGAGAAGTAGAGTGAGCTCTTAGAAGGCCTCAAAACAGACACGTTAAAACAAATTATGCTTTAGGGAAGGTGCTACAGATACATGAGATATGGGGTAAAAATTTTCAGCACTCAGTGTGACTTAGGAACCTAAGGCCCATTTTCCAAAGTGACCTGGACACTTAGAAACCTATGGCCTGGTCTACACCAGAAAATCAGCTTGGTTTATCTATGTCGGTCATGGGCGTGAAAAATCCACGCCCCTGAATGGCATCGTTAAGCTGATCTAAATCCCTGCATAGACAACTCTAGGTAGATAGAAGAATTCTTCCATCAACCTAGCTACCACCGCCGAGGGAGGGGGATGACCTATGCCGACAGGAGAACCTACAGAGGTAGTTTCTACACTGAAGTGCTACAGAGGTTCAGCTGTGCCGTTGTAACATTTCAAGTGTAGACAAACCCTGAGTCTTATAGAAAATCACTTGGATTTTGGCTCCTAAATCACTTTGGAAAATAGGATTTAGGAACCAGATCACTTAGGCGTTGCTGAAAATTTAATCCATAGCCCGTAAAGCAGTTAAATAAAGCCATTTATTTTGCTGAAACAGAGTTTGTTCCCAGATATTCAGGGAATTATTTTTTTTACCATTTGCAAAAAGTTGTGTTCTCTCAATTGTGTTGTAGCTAGGGTGACCAGACGTCCCGATTTTATCAGGACTGTCCCGATATTTACTGGTTTGTCCCGCGTCCTGACCGATGTTTGGTCAGGACACTGGACAAAGAAGCAATTTTTGCCCTCCGCTCTGGCTCGCGCCCCCCCCCGCCCTGACTCCGCCCCCTCCTTCCCCCATTGGATAGCTCCCCAAATCCCCGCCCTGGCCCCGCCTCTTCCCCACGCACACCGCTTGCGCACTGATCAGCTGTATGGCGGCGGTGCAAGCGCTGGAGGGAGGCCGGACACCAGCGTGTGTGGCACAGCCGCCATGAAGATTAAGAAGGTGGTGCGGTGCAGCAGCTGCGCCTGGAGGCCAGCGGAGGAGGGATGGAGGGAGGAGGGTCGGGCAGTTGCTCCGAGTCTGTGCCTCTCTTGGCGCGGCGGCTGTGGGGGGTCTGGGGTGCGGGCACTGTAACCCAAAACCTCCCGCCCGTGAGTGGAGCGGAGGCGGCGGGGGAAGAAGGAAGCGGCTCGGCTCTGCAGTCCCACACACACCAAGGGGGGAGCGCTCCAGTTTGTTCACTGGAGCTTATGGTAGCTACAGGGTGGGGAAGGGGGGGTCTGTGCCTCCTTTGCGGGGCTCTCCTGGCCCCGGGTGGGTTCTCGCTGCCCCCTGCTCCTGCGGCCTTCCCGGCCCCACCCCCCGGGACTTTGCCTCCTGCACCAGCCTTTGTGTGTGGAGGCGGGACAAGCCCGTGCTGGGAGGGAGGCTGGCTTTTAGGGCAGAGGAACAGCCGAGCACTGCACCTCTGATTCATAGAATATAGAATATCAGGGTTGGAAGGGACCTCAGGAGGTCATCTAGTCCAATCCTCTGCTCAAAGCAGGACCAATTCCCAACTAAATCATCCCAGCCAGGGCTTTGTCAAGCCTGACCTTAAAAACCTCTAAGGAAGGAGATTCCACCACCTCCCTAGGTAACCCATTCCAGTGCTTCACCACCCTCCTAGTGAAAAAGTTTTTCCTAATATCCAACCTAAACCTCC
>NW_020706808.1:0-5715 GCF_002925995.2 Terrapene triunguis
GTGTGTGTGTGTGTGTGTGTGTGTGTGTGTGTGTGTGTGTGTGTGTGCTCTCCCCCACGACCGTGTGCTTCTGTGATGGCCAAACAGAATCTATGTAACCTTAAGGAGATAAGGAGCCAGACTTTCTAGCTCAGAGCTGTGACAGACTCACATGTTCTGCAGATCGAGCACAGACAGGAACCAGTGGGTTACACTAAGATTTAGTGGCCTGATTGAATCCACTTTGGAAATTTGGCCTGATTCGGAACTCAGCTCATTTCAGTGGAGTGACATCAGATTTACAGTGATGTGAGGGAGATCAGAATCAGGCCTCATGCACCAGATTCACTGGTACTGCTGATCACTTTAGGATGCTCCAGAGATGTAAAGCAGTTGTAAAGCTGATTTAATTTACCTACGGATCCAGTTTTGTCTGCTTTGCATCAGAATGGAGCACAATGACGAATCTGGCCCATTTTTAGATAAATTTTTAATATAACACATGCTGCTTCCCGATACTCATCTGTGATTTTAGTGACAGAAAATTGCACTAGAGGACAGTTGGTTTGTTACCACAGGCTGATACTGGGCCCCATCTAAAGCGCTTTGAAATCAATGGGCGTCGTTCCATTGTCTTCCATGTATTTTGGATCAGGATCATTTAGTTCTAGCCACTCTTGGAGCTATGATTGGTCTCCCAAAATGCATTATACTGAATGTGCGCATCCTGGGCCAGATTCCTGCCTGGTGTAATTCCATTCACTGCATTAGAGCAACAGTAGGCATGAATTGGGCCTGTTACAATTGAATCATCATTTTTTTTGTATCCTTATTGTCTTTGATATATTTAATCCCAGAAGTAACAAGGGGAAAAGCAGTAAAAATAGTCACATGACCCCATACAGTCAAATAGAAACACTGCAGAAATGAAGCAAAATAAGTACTAAGGGAAGACAACAGCCAGCTGAGCAACATTTCACCTACATTTCCCATCCCTGGGTGAGATTTGCCACCTGTTGAAATAACTGCATCCGATGAAGTGGGTTTTAGCCCACGAAAGCTGATGCTCTAATAAATTTGTTAGTCTCGAAGGTGCCACAAGTCCTCCTGTTCTTTTTGCACTTACATTAAAGCCCAAACGTCTGTACTGACCAATCCTGCTCCCGTTGAGTCAGAGATGAAACACCCATTGACTTCAGGGGAACCAGATGCCGGCTCACTATGAGCTTTACTTAGCTAGGCAGGGAGGAATACCCCACCTGTCAGATGGTGGCTGCAGCTGCAGGTTGGGGAAAGCGCAGGGGATACTCATCAGATACTCCCTCACCAGTGAGCATGTGGAGGAGGCAGGGAGTGGAAGGACCCCTGGCTCCCTACTCCACAGCCATGGTAGCTGGCTGTATCACAGTGGAAGTTAGCAGCGCCATGACCTGGGTGAAGTAATTTACTCCTACTAAAGCAACTGGAGTGCAGGGGAGGGAATGTGGCTCATTCATCATTCGTTCCTCCATCTGCCCGGATGGTGATGCAGCTATGCACAGCCCCTCACGCAGGGCCGTTTGCAAAGTTACCATCCAGCTCTAAGTGTGCACAGCGCAGGCAGCCATTGACTTCAGTGGGAAGTCAGGACCGAGCGTTTCGATGTGGCTCCCTGAGATTTGAACACGGTCCCTAATACTGCAAACAGTACTCAGGCAAGTAGCTCTACTCACCTGAGTAATGGCTACTTGGACAAGTACAGGTTTGCAGCCCTGGCACAGACAACGTAACCTTCTTATTTACTTGAATTTCAGACCCCCAAATACTCTTTTCAGGCTAAAATGCCCTTTAACAATAAATGCGCTTTTTAGCGCTGCTGACTGCTGAGAACACCAGCTCATAGCTGGTATGTGCCCAAAGATCTCTCTCTCCAATATCAAAAGCCATTCTATGACCAACAGGTAAGCCGCCACATTTGCCGCAAAGAGGACAAGCTAAATATGAGAAAAAATTAATGCTTTCCTTACCTGCCTGTGGTTAATTTCTCATTCACAATTGCCTTCCTCTCTTCAGTCAGGAGTTCAGGTAGAGGCATTAAAAATTCCCTCTGCCCTCCACTTTGCCTCGTTAAAATTGATAATGCTCATTTTGAATGCCAAACATAATTACCTCATCCCCCACCCCAACTAGATAGCGTCGACTCTTTATTGATAATTTATGAGCATCAGCTAAGATGAACAACAAAGCCCCAGCTCTGGAAAAACCTCTCATTTCGGTCCTTTGAAGTATCAAACGTGTGAACAGAAGATGAACCTTGTCTGAGGATATGAAGAGTGGCCCTGCTTTAAAGGCACACTGCCTTGCATCTCAACTGAGAGGATGACATGCACACGCCTTACATTTTTATACCTTCTTTAAGCCTGAGGAGGAATCGCTCAAGCATGTTTTTTAAAAAGGATTTTCTGAAGCATTGGGCCAGATCCTCCTTGGCAGCTGCTTTGCGTTGCCTTAGCAGCACACAGCAGCAGCAGGAAAACTGCTGTAGGAGATAGCCAAGCGTTCACCTTGAGAAAGGGAACCCCTCTGCAGTCACCTGCTTCACTTCCCACCAGGTAGCAGGGCTGGGTGGGAGAGGATAGCTGTAGTGTAGGAATCAGGTAGTATCCCTTTAAATTGTTTGTGAGCCCTCTAGTGGCCTCCCTGTCTTCTAGTGCAGAAGCCACCAGAACCTAACCGAGCATCAGTGTATTAGGTAATGAGGATTTGGATAAAGTTAGTAGCCATGATTATTTGATGGTTTCCTCATTATTCTTTACACGTGTAAAGATCACAAACACAACACTAGCCAGGGCTGCCCAGTGCTCCATCTCCCTTTGCTTAGCACAGCTCCCCACTGCTGCAGGTGGGGCTTAGAGCAGCCTTTATGCCAGCTGTTGTTTTGGCCCCCAAACCTTCCAGTAGCACAGCGCAGACTCACCCCTGCGGCGCCTGCTGCTGGTCGTCCTCGGGAATTAGCTCTTCGACCCAGGAGTGCCCTCTGCAGGCCGGTGATCCGCTTGCCGTTGGCCCCCGTGTTCCTCCCAGGACCCCGGTGCCCTTATCTCAGGGTTCTGCCTCCTGCAGTACCCCACAGTCTTTCTGGGTTTCCCCACCCCCAGAGAACCCCCACATCGCCTCAGTCGTGGCTACTGCCAGTCACCATCTAGCCCCCGCGCCCTGGGGCGGACTGCAGTCTATCAGCCGATCATCACAGGCAACAAGGGGTTTGGACTGCCTGCCTTTACCACCCTCCGGCTGCCCCTCTGCAAGCCCAATACCTAGGAGGCCTAGAACTAGGCCCTGCAGCCTAGGGAGTTACTGGCCTAGGGCTTCTCAGCTCCTAAGGCCTTTCGCCAGCCCTGCCTCCCTCTAGGTCCCCTAGGTGAGTTCCCCAGCAGCCAGGCCTGTCTCCCTCTCAAGTCAGAGTGAGACTGCTCACTCTGGCTTCCCTGGCCGCCTTATAAGGCCCAGTTGCTTAGTTTGGGGCGTGGCCCCAGCTGCAGCCACTTCCCCCAATCAGCTGGGGTTTTACTCCCTTGCCCAGCCCCAGCCCTCTGCAGGGCTTTTCCAACCCCTTCCGGGCTGGAGCGGGTGTTCACCCCGCTACACTTCCCTTTGCTCTCTTCAGCTGTGTCGAGTGTAAAATGGTTATAGCTCAGGATCTGTCCCATTAGCTTGAGGTAAAATAATTCCACCCTATAAGCGCCATATTCTGTCCCTCCCTGAAATTGGATGTTAGTTCACTCTCTAACAATCTTGTAGAGTATGTTACAAAGCTATACGAGTAGACCCTCTGCTGGTGTAACCTGTCATACGCTATTGAGGTTAACAGAGCTACACCGATTTACGCCACCTGAGGATCTGGCCCATCTTGTAGAAAACTATAACGTCCTGTAGGTAACCTAATATGAGCACGCAAGTCATTGCTGCTATATCATGAGCAGTAAACGGAAGGTAGCCGAGGGGATCATCTCTGGATTCGATATGACAACAGTCTATAAATGCACTGGACACCAGAGACAGACAGACAGTTTAAAGACGGGAGAAGTAGAGTGAGCTCTTAGAAGGCCTCAAAACAGACACATTAAAACAAATTATGCTTTAGAGAAGGTGCTACAGATACATGAGATATGGGGTAAAAATTTTCTGCAGTGCCTAAGTGGAACCTAAGGCCCATTTTCCAAAGTGACCTGGACACTTAGAAACCTATGGCCTGGTCTACACCAGAAAATCAGCTTGGTTTATCTATGTCGGTCATGGGTGTGAAAAATCCACCCTCCTGAATGGCATCGTTAAGCTGATCTAAATCCCTACATAGACAACTCTAGGTAGATAGAAGAATTCTTCCATCAACCTAGCTACCACCTCCGAGGGAGGGGGATGACCTATGCCGACAGGAGAACCTACAGAGGTAGTTTCTACACTGAAGTGCTACAGAGGCTCAGCTGTGCCGTTGTAACATTTCAAGTGTAGACAAACCCTGAGTCTTATAGAAAATCACTTGGATTTTGGCTCCTAAATCACTTTGGAAAATAGGATTTAGGAACCAGATCACTTAGGCGTTGCTGAAAATTTAATCCATAGCCCGTAAAGCAGTTAAATAAAGCCATTTATTTTGCTGAAACAGATTTTGTTCCCAGATATTCAGGGAATTATTTTTTTTACCATTTGCAAAAAGTTGTGTTCTCTCAATTGTGTTGTAGCTAGGGTGACCAGATGTCCCGATTTTATCGGGACTGTCCCGATATTTACTGGTTTGTCCCGCGTCCTGACCGATGTTTGGTTGGGACACTGGACAAAGAAGCAATTTTTGCCCTCCGCTCTGGCTCGCGGCCCCCCGCCCCGACTCCGCCCCCTCCTTCCCCCATTGGATAGCTCCCCAAATCCCCGCCCTGGCCCCGCCTCTTCCCCACGCACGCCGCTTGCGCACTGATCAGCTGTATGGCGGCGGCGCAAGCGCTGGAGGGAGGCCGGACACCAGCGTGTGTGGCACAGCCGCCATGAAGATTAAGAAGGTGGTGCGGTGCAGCAGCTGCGCCTGGAGGCCAGCGGAGGAGGGATGGAGGGAGGAGGGTCGGGCAGTTGCTCCGAGTCCGCGCATCTCTTGGCGCGGCGGCTGTGGGGGGTCTGGGGTGCGGGCACTGTAACCCAAAACCTCCCGCCCGTGAGTGGAGCGGAGGTGGCAGGGGAAGAAGGAAGCAGCTCGGCTTTGCAGTCCCACACACACCAAGGGGGGAGCGCTCCGGTTTGTTCACTGGAGCTTATGGCAGCTACGGGGTGGGTCTGTGCCTCCTTTGCGGGGCTCTCCCAGCCCCGGGTGGGTTCTCGCTGCCCCCTGCTCCTGCGGCCTTCCCGGCCCCACCCCCCAGGACTTTGCCTCCTGCACCAGCCTTTGTGTGCGGAGGCGGGACAAACCTGTGCCGGGAGGGAGGCTGGCTTTTAGGGCAGAGGAACAGCCGAGCGCTGCACCTCTGATTCATAGAATATTAGGGTTGGAAGGGACCTCAGGAGGTCATCTAGTCCAACCCCCTGCTCAAAGCAGGACCAATTCCCAACTAAATCATCCCAGCCAGGGCTTTGTCAAGCCGGGCCTTAAAAACCTCCAAGGAAGGAGATTCCACCACCTCCCTAGGTAACCCATTCCAGTGCTTCACCCCCCTCCTAGTGAAATAGTTTTTCCTAATATCCAACCTAAACCTCCCCAACTGCAACTTGAGA